>NW_027669426.1:0-198379 GCF_964194185.1 Rhinolophus hipposideros | reverse complement strand
GGTTGGCCGAGGGCTAGGGGTAGGTGTCACGAAACAGCTGCGGGTAGTCCTAGGAATCAAAACGGGTGTAGGGCTGGATTAGGGTGTGGTAAGGGTGGGTCCAGGGTGATTTCGTAGGACACGGGTTAGTGCTCTGGCTAACGGTAGGGCAAGGTGTACGGGTCGGCGTCGGGCTGGTGGTAGGCCTCGAACTAGAGGGAGCACTGGGCGTTGGTCTAGGGCCCGAGCTAGGGCTAGTGGGATCGGTAGGCGTAGCACTGGGGTAGGCATAGGGCAAGGGGTGGGTGTCGGGGTAAACCTCGGAGTAGGCTTTGGGCCAGAGGTTGGAGTTGTGGCTAGGGGTAGGGATGGGGGTGGGCCTATAAGTAGGGGGAGCTGTAGGGCCAGGGGTAGGGTTAGGACCAGAGGTAGTTCTAGGCGTAGGCCTAGGGCGATGGGTAGTGCTCGGGGTAGGGTTAGGTGAAGGGCTAGTGGTTGGCAGAGGCCCACGGGCAGTGTTAGGGTTAGGGCTCATGTTAGGCCTAGGACTAGTGGTAGTGGTAGGGCATCGGCGAGGGCTAGGGGTAACTGTCACGGGAGGGCTCCGGGTAGTCCTAGGACTCCGAACAAATGTAGGGCTGGATTAGGGTGTGGCTAATGGTGGGTCAGGGTGATTTCGTAGGACACGGGTTAGTGCTCTGGCTATCGGTAGGGCAAGGTGTACTGGTTGGCGACGGGCAAGTGCTAGGCTTCGGACTAGAGTGAGCACTGGGCGTTGGTCTAGGGCCCGAGGTAGGGCAAGTGGGAGCGGTAGGCGTAGCGCTGGGGTAGGCAAAGGGCAAGGGTTGGGTGTCGGGGTAAACCTCGGAGTAGGCTTAGGACCAGGAGTGGGAGCTGTATCTAGGGGTAGGGATGGGGGTGGGCCTATGGGTAGGGGGAGCTGTAGTGAGAGGGGTAGGGGTAGGACCAGAAGTAGTGCTAGGCGTAGGCCTAGGGCGAGGGGTAGTGCTCAGGTTAACCTAACCCTAACCCTAACACCAACCCTAACCCTAACCCTAACCCTAACCTTAACCCTAACCCTAACCCTAACACCAACACTAACTCTAACCCTAACGCTAAACCTAACACCAACCCTAACCCTAATCCTAACCCTAACCCTAACACCAACCCTAACCCTAACCCTAACCCTAACCCTAACCCTATACCTAACACCAACCCTAACCCTAACCCTAACCCTAACCCTAACCCTAACCCTAACCCTAACACCAACCCTAACCCTAATGCTAACCCTAACCCTAACCCTAACCCTAACCCTAACACAAACCCTAACGCTAACCCTAACCCTGACCCTAACCCTAAACCTAACACCAACCCTAACCCTAACCCTAACCCTAACACCAAACCTAACCCTAACCCTAATCCTAACCCTAATCCTAACAAGGGCAAGGTGTACTGGTCAGCGACGGGCAAGTTCTAGGTCTCGGACTAGAGGGAGCCATGGGCGTTGGTTTAGGGCCCGAGCTAGGGCTAGTGAGAGCGGTAGGCGTAGCGCTGGGGTAGGTATAGGGCAAGGGGTGGGTGTCAAGGTAAACCTCGGAGTAGGCCTAGGGCCAGGAGTGTGAGCTGTGGCTAGGGGTAGGGATGGGGGTGGGCCTATAAGAAGGGGGAGCTGTAGAACCAGGGGTAGGGGTAGGACCAGAGGTAGTGCTAGGCGTAAGCCTAGGGTGAGGGGTAGTGCTCGGGGTAGGGTTAGGTGAAGGGCTAGTGGTTGGCAGAGGCCCACGGGCAGTGTTAGGGTTAGGGCTCATGTTAGGTTTAGGACTAGTGGTAGTGGTAGGGGATGGCCGAGGGCTAGGGGTAACTGTCACAAGAGGGCTCCGGGTAGTCCTAGGACTCCGAACGGATTTAGGGCTGGATTAGGGTGTGGCTAATGGTGGATCCAGGGTGATTTCGTAGGACACGGGTTAGTGCTCTGGCTATCGGTAGGGCAAGGTGTACTGTTTGGCGACGGGCAAGTGCTAGGCTTCGGACTAGAGTGAGCACTGGGCGTTGGTCTAGGGCCCGAGGTAGGGCTAGTGGGAGCGGTAGGCGTAGCGCTGGGGTAGGCAAATGGCAAGGGGTGGGTGTCGGGGTAAACCTCGGAGTACGCTCAGGACCAGGAGTGGGAGATGTGGCTAGGGGTAGGGATGGGGGTGAGCCTATGGGTAGGGGGAGCTGTAGGGACAGGGGTAGGTGTGGGACCAGAGGTAGTGCTAGGCGTAGGCCTAGGGAGTGGGGTAGTGCTCGGGGTAACCTAACACTAACCCTAACCCTATCACTAAACCTAACCCTAACCCTAACCCTAACACCAACCCTAACCCTAACCCTAATGCTAACCCTAACCCTATACCTAACATCAACCCTAACCCTAACCCTAACCCTAACCCTAACACCAACCCTAACCCTAACCCTAACCCTAACCCTATACCTAAAACCAACCCTAACCCTAACCCTAACCCTAACCCTAACACCAACCCTAACCCTAACACCAACCCTAACCCTAATCCTAACCCTAACCCTAACACCAACGCTAACCCTAACCCTAACCCTAACCCTAACCCTAAACCTAACACCAACCCTAACCCTAACCCTAACCCTAACACCAACCCTAACCCTAACCCTAACCCTAACCCTAACCCTATACCTAAAACCAACCCTAACCCTAACCCTAACCCTAACCCTAACACCAACCCTAACCCTAACACCAACCCTAACCCTAATCCTAACCCTAACCCTAACACCAACCCTAACCCTAACCCTAACCCTAACCCTAACCCTAAACCTAACACCAACCCTAACCCTAACCCTAACCCTAACACCAACCCTAACCCTAACCCTAACCCTAACCTTAGCACCAACTCTAACCCTAATCCTAACCCTAACCCTAACCCTAACACCAACCCTAACCAAAACCCTAACCCTAACCCTAACACCAACCCTATCCCTAATCCTAATCCTAACCCTAACCCTAACCCTAACACTAACCCTAACCCTAACCCTAACCCTAACACCAACCCTAACCCTAACCCTAACCCTAACCCTAACCCTAACCCTATACCTAACACCAACCCTAACCCTAACCCTAACCCTAACCCTAACACCAACCCTAACCCTAACCCTAACCCTAACACCAACCCTAACCCTAATCCTAACCCTAACCCTAACCCTAACCCTAACACCAACCCTAACAGTAACCCTAACCCTAACCCTAACCCTAACCCTATGCCTAACACGAACCCTAACCCTAACCCTAACCCTAACCCTAACACCAACCCTAACCCTAACCCTAACCCTAAACGTAACACCAACCCTAACCCTAACCCAAACCCTAACCCTAACACCAACCCTAACCCTAACCCTAACCCTAACACCAAACCTAACCCTAACCCTAATCCTAACCCTAATCCTAACAAGGGCAAGGTGTACTGGTCAGCGACGGGCAAGTTCTAGGTCTCGGACTAGAGGGAGCCATGGGCGTTGGTTTAGGGCCCGAGCTAGGGCTAGTGAGAGCGGTAGGCATAGCGCTGGGGTAGGTATAGGGCAAGGGGTGGGTGTCAAGGTAAACCTCGGAGTAGGCCTAGGGCCAGGAGTGTGAGCTGTGGCTAGGGGTAGGGATGGGGGTGGGCCTATAAGAAGGGGGAGCTGTAGAACCAGGGGTAGGGGTAGGACCAGAGGTAGTGCTAGGCGTAAGCCTAGGGTGAGGGGTAGTGCTCGGGGTAGGGTTAGGTGAAGGGCTAGTGGTTGGCAGAGGCCCACGGGCAGTGTTAGGGTGAGGGCTCATGTTAGGTTTAGGACTAGTGGTAGTGGTAGGGGATGGCCGAGGGCTAGGGGTAACTGTCACAAGAGGGCTCCGGGTAGTCCTAGGACTCCGAACGGATGTAGGGCTGGATTAGGGTGTGGCTAATGGTGGATCCAGGGTGATTTCGTAGGACACGGGTTAGTGCTCTGGCTATCGGTAGGGCAAGGTGTACTGTTTGGCGACGGGCAAGTGCTAGGCTTCGGACTAGAGTGAGCACTGGGCGTTGGTCTAGGGCCCGAGGTAGGGCTAGTGGGAGCGGTAGGCGTAGCGCTGGGGTAGGCAAATGGCAAGGGGTGGGTGTCGGGGTAAACCTCGGAGTACGCCTAGGACCAGGAGTGGGAGATGTGGCTAGGGGTAGGGATGGGGGTGAGCCTATGGGTAGGGGGAGCTGTAGGGACAGGGGTAGGTGTGGGACCAGAGGTAGTGCTAGGCGTAGGCCTAGGGAGAGGGGTAGTGCTCGGGGTAACCTAACACTAACCCTAACCCTATCACTAAACCTAACCCTAACCCTAACCCTAACACCAACCCTAACCCTAACCCTAAGGCTAACCCTAACCCTATACCTAACATCAACCCTAACCCTAACCCTAACCCTAACCCTAACACCAACCCTAACCCTAACCCTAACCCTAACCCTATACCTAAAACCAACCCTAACCCTAACCCTAACCCTAACCCTAACACCAACCCTAACCCTAACACCAACCCTAACCCTAATCCTAACCCTAACCCTAACACCAACGCTAACCCTAACCCTAACCCTAACCCTAACCCTAAACCTAACACCAACCCTAACCCTAACCCTAACCCTAACACCAACCCTAACCCTAACCCTAACCCTAACCCTAATCCTATACCTAAAACCAACCCTAACCCTAACCCTAACCCTAACCCTAACACCAACCCTAACCCTAACACCAACCCTAACCCTAATCCTAACCCTAACCCTAACACCAACCCTAACCCTAACCCTAACCCTAACCCTAACCCTAAACCTAACACCAACCCTAACCCTAACCCTAACCCTAACACCAACCCTAACCCTAACCCTAACCCTAACCTTAACACCAACTCTAACCCTAATCCTAACCCTAACCCTAACCCTAACACCAACCCTAACCAAAACCCTAACCCTAACCCTAACACCAACCCTATCCCTAATCCTAATCCTAACCCTAACCCTAACCCTAACACTAACCCTAACCCTAACCCTAACCCTAACACAAACCCTAACGCTAACCCTAACCCTGACCCTAACCCTAAACCTAACACCAACCCTAACCCTAACCCTAACCCTAACACCAAACCTAACCCTAACCCTAATCCTAACCCTAATCCTAACAAGGGCAAGGTGTACTGGTCAGCGACGGGCAAGTTCTAGGTCTCGGACTAGAGGGAGCCATGGGCGTTGGTTTAGGGCCCGAGCTAGGGCTAGTGAGAGCGGTAGGCGTAGCGCTGGGGTAGGTATAGGGCAAGGGGTGGGTGTCAAGGTAAACCTCGGAGTAGGCCTAGGGCCAGGAGTGTGAGCTGTGGCTAGGGGTAGGGATGGGGGTGGGCCTATAAGAAGGGGGAGCTGTAGAACCAGGGGTAGGGTTAGGACCAGAGGTAGTGCTAGGCGTAAGCCTAGGGTGAGGGGTAGTGCTCGGGGTAGGGTTAGGTGAAGGGCTAGTGGTTGGCAGAGGCCCACGGGCAGTGTTAGGGTTAGGGCTCATGTTAGGTTTAGGACTAGTGGTAGTGGTAGGGGATGGCCGAGGGCTAGGGGTAACTGTCACAAGAGGGCTCCGGGTAGTCCTAGGACTCCGAACGGATGTAGGGCTGGATTAGGGTGTGGCTAATGGTGGATCCAGGGTGATTTCGTAGGACACGGGTTAGTGCTCTGGCTATCGGTAGGGCAAGGTGTACTGTTTGGCGACGGGCAAGTGCTAGGCTTCGGACTAGAGTGAGCACTGGGCGTTGGTCTAGGGCCCGAGGTAGGGCTAGTGGGAGCGGTAGGCGTAGCGCTGGGGTAGGCAAATGGCAAGGGGTGGGTGTCGGGGTAAACCTCGAAGTACGCCTAGGACCAGGAGTGGGAGATGTGGCTAGGGGTAGGGATGGGGGTGAGCCTATGGGTAGGGGGAGCTGTAGGGACAGGGGTAGGTGTGGGACCAGAGGTAGTGCTAGGCGTAGGCCTAGGGAAGGGGTAGTGCTCGGGGTAACCTAACACTAACCCTAACCCTATCACTAAACCTAACCCTAACCCTAACCCTAACACCAACCCTAACCCTAAACCTAATGCTAACCCTAACCCTATACCTAACATCAACCCTAACCCTAACCCTAACCCTAACCCTAACACCAACCCTAACCCTAACCCTAACCCTAACCCTAACCCTATACCTAAAACCAACCCTAACCCTAACCCTAACCCTAACCCTAACACCAACCCTAACCCTAACACCAACCCTAACCCTAATCCTAACCCTAACCCTAACACCAACGCTAACCCTAACCCTAACCCTAACCCTAACCCTAAACCTAACACCAACCCTAACCCTAACCCTAACCCTAACACCAACCCTAACCCTAACCCTAACCCTAACCCTAACCCTATACCTAAAACCAACCCTAACCCTAACCCTAACCCTAACCCTAACACCAACCCTAACCCTAACACCAACCCTAACCCTAATCCTAACCCTAACCCTAACACCAACCCTAACCCTAACCCTAACCCTAACCCTAACCCTAAACCTAACACCAACCCTAACCCTAACCCTAACCCTAACACCAACCCTAACCCTAACCCTAACCCTAACCTTAACACCAACTCTAACCCTAATCCTAACCCTAACCCTAACCCTAACACCAACCCTAACCAAAACCCTAACCCTAACCCTAACACCAACCCTATCCCTAATCCTAATCCTAACCCTAACCCTAACCCTAACACTAACCCTAACCCTAACCCTAACCCTAACACCAACCCTAACCCTAACCCTAACCCTAACCCTAACCCTAACCCTATACCTAACACCAACCCTAACCCTAACCCTAACCCTAACCCTAACACCAACCCTAACCCTAACCCTAACCCTAACACCAACCCTAAACCTAATCCTAACCCTAACCCTAACCCTAACCCTAACACCAACCCTAACAGTAACCCTAACCCTAACCCTAACCCTAACCCTATGCCTAACACGAACCCTAACCCTAACCCTAACCCTAACCCTAACACCAACCCTAACCCTAACCCTAACCCTAAACGTAACACCAACCCTAACCCTAACCCAAACCCTAACCCTAACACCAACCCTAACCCTAACCCTAACCCTAACCCTAACACCAACCCTAACCCTAACCCTAACCCTAACTCTAACCCTAACCCTAACCCTAACACCAACCCTAACCCTAACCTTAACCCTAACCCTAACACCAACCCTAACCCTAATCCTAACCCTAACCCTAAAGCTAACATCAACCCTAACCCTTACCCTAACCCTAACCCTAACACCAACCCTAACCCTAACCCTAACCCTAACCCTATGCCTAACACGAACCCTAACCCTAAACCTAACCCTAACCCTAACACCAACCCTATCCCTAATCCTAATCCTAACCCTAACCCTAACCCTAACACTAACCCTAACCCTAACCCTAACCCTAACACCAACCCTAATCCTAACCCTAACCCTAACCCTAACCCTATACCTAACACCAACCCTAACCCTAACCCTAACCCTAACCCTAACACCAACCCTAACCCTAACCCTAACCCTAACACCAACCCTAACCATAATCCTAACCCTAACCCTAACCCTAACCCTAACACCAACCCTAAACGTAACCCTAACCCTAACCCTAACATTAACCCTAACACCAACCCTAACCCTAATCCTAACCCTAACCCTAACACCAACCCTAACCCTAACCCTAACCCTAAACCCTAATCCTAACCCTAACCCTAAACCTAACCCTAACCCTAACCCTAACAAGGGCAAGGTTTACTGGTCAGCGACAGGCAAGTTCTAGGCCTGGACTAGAAGGAGGCATGGGCGTTGGTCTAGGGCCCAAGCTAGGGCTAGTGAGAGCGGTAGGCGTAGCGCTGGGGTAGGCATAGGGCAAGGGGTGGGTGTCGAGCTAAACCTCGAGTAGGCCTAGAGCCAGGAGTGGGAGCTGTGGCTAGTGGTAGGGTTGGGGGTGGGCCTATGGGTAGGGGGAGCTGTAGGGCCAGGGTAGTGGTAGGAACAGAGGTAGTGCTAGGCGTAGGCCTAGGGCGAGGGGTAGTGCTCGGGGTAGGGTTAGTTGAAGGGCTAGTGTTTGGCAGAGGCCCACGGGCAGTGTTAGGGTTAGGGCTCACGTTAAGCCTAGGACTAGTGGTAGTGGTAGGGGTTGGCCGAGGACTAGGGGTAGGTGTCACGAAATGGCTCCGGGTAGTCATAGGACTCCGAACGGATGTAGCGCTGGATTAGGGTGTGGCTAATGGTGGGTCCAGGGTGATTTCGTAGGACACGGGTTAGGGCTCTGGCTATTGGTAGGGCAAGGTGTACTGGTTGGCGACGGGCAAGTGCTAGGCTTCGGACTAGAGTGAGCACTGGGCGTTGGTCTAGGGCCCGAGGTAGGGCTAGTGGGAGCAGTAGGCGTAGCGCTGGGGTAGGCAAAGGGCAAGTCGTGGGTGTCGGGGTAAACCTCGAAGTAGGCCTAGGACCAGGAGTGGGACCTGTGGCTAGGGGTAGGGATGGGGGTGGGCCTATGGGTAGGGGGAGCTGTAGGGACTGGGGTAGAAGTAGGACCAGAGGTAGTGCTAGGCATAGGCCTAGGGCGAGGGGTAGTGATTGGGGAAACCTAACCCTAACCCTAACCCTAACCCTAACACTAACCCTAACCCTAACCCTAACTCTAACACCAAACCTAACCCTAACCCTAACCCTAACCCTAACCCTATACCTAACACCAACCCTAACCCTAACCCTAACCCTAACACCAACCCTAACCCTAACCCTAAACCTAACCCTAACCCTAACCCTAACCCTAACACCAACCCTAACCCTAACCCTAACCCTAACCTTAACACCAACTCTAACACTAATCCTAACCCTAACCCTAACCCTAACACCAACCCTAACCAAAACCCTAACCCTAACCCTAACACCAACCCTAACCCTAACCCTAACCCTAACCCTAACCCTATGCCTAACACGAACCCTAACCCTAACCCTAACCCTAAACCTAACCCTAACCCTAACACCAACCCTAACCCTAATCCTAATCCTAACCTTAACCCTAACCCTAACACTAACCATAACCCTAACCCTAACCCTAACACCAACCCTAACCCTAACCCTAACTCTAACCCTAAACCTATACCTAACACCAACCCTAACCCTAACCCTAACCCGAAACCTAACACAAACCCTAATTCTAACCCTAACCCTAACACCAACCCTAACCCTAATCCTAACCCTAACCCTAACCCTAACACCAACCCTAACCGTAACCCTTACCCTAACCCTAACCTTAACCCTAACACCAACCCTAACCCTAAACCTAACCCTAACCCTAACACCAACCCTAACCCTAACCCTAACCCTAAACCCTAATCCTAACCCTAATTCTAACCCTAACCCTAACCCTAACACCAACCCTATCCCTAACCCTAACCCTAACTCTAACCCTAACCCTAACCCTAACATCAACCCTAAACCCTAACCCTAACCCTAACACCAACCCTAACCCTAATCCTAACCCTAACCCTATCCCTATCACCAACCCTAACCCTAACCCTAACCCTAACACCAACCCTAACTTTAACCCTAACCCTAACCCTAACCCTATGCCTAACACCAACACTAACCCTAACCCTAACCCTAACCCTAACACCAACCCTAATCCTAATCCTAACCCTAACCCTAACCCAAACCCTAACACTAACCCTAACCCTAACCCTAACCCTAACACCAACCAAACCCTAACCCTAACCCTAACCCTAACCCTGTACCTAACACCAACCCTAACCCTAACCCTAACCCTAACACCAACCCTAACCCTAACCCTAACCCTAACCCTAACACCAACCCTAACCCTAATCCTAACCCTAACCCTAACCCTAACCCTAACACCAACCCTAACACTAACTCTAACCCTAACCCTAAACCTAACACCAACCCTAACCCTAACCCTAACCCTAACCCTAACACCAAACCTAACCCTAACCCTAACCCTAAACCCTAACCCTAACCCTAACCCTAACCCTAACCCTAACCCTAACAAGGGCAAGGTGTATTGGTCAGCGACGGCCAAGTTCTAGGCCTCGGACTAGAGGGAGCCATGGGCGTTGGTCTAATGCCCGAGCTAGGGCTAGTGCGAGCGGTAGGCGTAGCGCTGGGGTAGGCATAGAGCAAGGGGTGGGTGTCGAGGTAAACCTCGGAGTAGGCCTAGGGCCAGGAGTGGGAGCTGTGGCTAGGGGTATGGATTGGGGTGGGCCTATAAGTAGGGGGAGCTGTAGAACCAGGGGTAGGTGTAGGACAAGAGGTAGTGCTAGGCGTAAGCCTAGGGCGAGGGGTAGTGCTCGGGGTAGGGTTAGGTGAACGGCTAGTGGTTGGCAGAGGCCCACGGGCAGTGTTAGGGTTAGGGCTCATGTTAGGCTTAGGACTAGTGGTAGTGGTAGCGGATGGCCGAGGGCTAGGGGTAACTGTCACAAGAGGGCTCCGGGTAGTCCTAGGACTCCGAACGGATGTAGGGCTGGATTAGGGTGTGGCTAATGGTGGGTCCAGGGTGATTTCGTAGGACACGGGTTAGTGCTCTGGCTATTGGTAGGGCAAAGTGTACCGGTTGGCGACGGGCAAGTGCTAAACTTCGGACTAGAGTGAGCACTGGGCGTTGGTCTAGGGCCTGAGGTAGGGCTAGTGGGAGCGGTAGGCGTAGCGCTGGGGTAGTCAAAGGGCAAGGGGTGGGTGTCGGGGTAAACCTCGGAGTAGGCCTAGGACCAGGAGTGGGAGCTGTGGCTAGGGGTAGGGATGGGGGTGGGCCTATGGTTAGGGGGAGCTGTAAAGACAGGGGTAGGGGTGGGACCAGAGGTAGTGCTAGGCGTAGGCCTAAGGCGAGGGGTAGTGCTCGGGGTAACCTAACACTAACCCTAACCCTATCACTAATCCTAACCCTAACCCTAACCCTAACACCAACCCTAACCCTAACCCTAATGCTAACCCTAACCCTATATTTAACACCAACCCTAACCCTAACCGTAACCCTAACCCTAACCCAACCCTAAACCTAACCCTAACCCTAACCATAACCCTATACCTAACACCAACCATAACCCTAACCCTAACCCTATCACCAAACCTAACCCTAATCCTAACCCTAACCCTAACCCTAACACCAACCCTAACCCTAACCCTAACCCTAACCCTAAAACCAACCCTAACCCTAACCCTAACCCTATGCATAACACGAACCCTAACCCTAAACCTAACCCTAACCCTAACACCAACCCTAACCCTAATCCTAACCCTAACCCTAACCCTAACCCTAACACTAACCCTAACCCTAACCCTAACACTAACACCAACCCTAACCCTAACCCTAATTCTATACCTAACACCAACCCTAACTCTAACCCTAACCCTAACCCTAACACCAACCCTAACCCTAAACCTAACCCTAACACTAACCCTAACCCTAACCCTAACCCTAACACCAACCTTAACCCTAACCCTAACCCTAACCCTAATTCTATACCTAACACCAACACTAACCCTCACCCTAACCCTAACCCTAACACTAACCCTAACCCTAACCTAACCCTAACACTAACCCTAACCCTAACCCTAACCCTAACACCAACCCTAACCCTAACCCTAACCCTAACCCTAACCCTATACCTAACACCAACCCTAACCCTAACCCTAACCCTAAACCTAACACCAACCCTAACCCTAACCCTAACCCTAACACCAGCCCTAACCCTAATCCTAACCCTAACCCTAACCCTAACCCTAATACCAACCCTAACCGTAACTCTAACCCTAACCCTAACCCTAACCCTGTGCCTAACACGAACCCTAACCCTAACCCTAACCCTAACCCTAACCCTAACACCAACCCTAACCCTAACACTAACCCTAACCCTAAACGTAACACCAACCCTAACCCTAACCCAAACCCTAAACCTAAGACCAACCCTAACCCTAACCCTAACCCTAACCCTAACACCAACCCTAACCCTAACCCTAACCCTAACTCTAACCCTAACCCTAACCCTAACACCAACCCTAACCCTAACCCTAACCCTAACCCTAACACCAACCCTAACCCTAACCCTAACCCTAACCCTAACCCTAACCCTAACACCAACCCTAACCCTAACCCTAACCCTAACCCTAACCCTAACCCTATCCCTAACACCAACCCTAACCCTAACCCTAACCCTAACCCTATGCCTAACACGAACCCTAAACCCTAAACCTAACCCTAACCCTAACACCAACCCTAACCCTAATCCTAACCATAACCCTAACCCTAACCCTAACACTAACCCTAACCCTAACCCTAACCCTAACACCAACCCTAACCCTAACCCTAACCCTAACCCTAACCCTATACCTAACACCAACCCTAACCCTAACCCTAACCCTAACCCTAACACCAACCCTAACCCTAACCCTAACGCTAACACCAACCCTAACCCTAATCCTAACCCTAACCCTAACCCTAACCCTAACACCAACCCTAACCGTAACCCTAACATTAACCCTAACACCAACCCTAACCCTAACCCTAACCCTAACCCTAACACCAACCCTAACCCTAACCCTAACCCTAAACCCTAATCCTAACCCTAACCCTAACCCTAACCCTAACCCTAACCCTAACCCTAACAAGGGCAAGGTTTACAGGTCAGCGACGGGCAAGTTCTAGGCCTCGGAGTAGAAGGAGGCATGGGCGTTGGTCTAGGGCCCAAGCTAGGGCTAGTGAGAGCGGTAGGCGTAGCGCTGGGGTAGGCATAGGGCAAGGGGTGGGTGTCGAGGTAAACCTCGAGTAGGCCTAGAGCCAGGAGTGGGAGCTGTGGCTAGTGGTAGGGTTGGGGGTGGGCCTATGTGTAGGGGGATCTGTAGGGCCAGGGTAGTGGTAGGAACAGAGGTAGTGCTAGGCGTAAGCCTAGGGCGAGGTGTAGTGCTCGGGGTAGGGTTAGGTGAAGGGCTAGTGGTTGGCAGGGGCCCACGGGCAGTGTTAGGGTTAGGGCTCATGTTAGGCCTAGGACTAGTGGTAGTGGTAGGGGATGGCCGAGGGCTAGGGGTAACTGTCACAAGAGGGCTCCGCGTAGTCCTAAAACTCCGAACGGATGTAGGGCTGGATTAGGGTGTGGCTAATGGTGGGTCCAGGGTGATTTCGTAGGACACGGGTTAGTGCTCTGGCTATTGGTAGGGCAAGGTGTACCGGTTGGCGACGGGCAAGTGCTAGATTTCGGACTAGAGTGAGCACTGAGCGTTGGTCTAGGGCCCGAGGTAGGGCTAGTGGGAGCGGTAGGCGTAGCGCTGGGGTGGCAAAGGGCAAGGGGTGGGTGTCGGGGTAAACCTCGAAATAGGTTTAGGACCAGCGGTGGGAGCTGTGGCTAGGGGTAGGGATGGGTGTGGGCCTATGGGTAGGGAGAGCTGTAGGGACTGGGGTAGGGGTAGGACCAGAGGTAGTGCTAGGCGTAGGCCTAGGGCGAGTGGTAGTGCTCGGGGTAACCTAACCCAAACCCTAACCCTAACCCTAACACTAACCCTAACCCTAACCCTAACTCTAACACCAACCCAAACCCTAACCCTAAACCTAACCCTAACTCTAACCCTATACATAACACCAACCCTAACCCTAACCCTAACCCTAACACCAACCCTAACACTAACCCTAACCCTAACCCTAACCCTAACCCTAACACCAACCCTAACCCTAACCCTAACCTTAACACCAACTCTAACCCTAATCCTAACCCTAACCCTAACCCTAACACCAACCGTAACCAAAACCCTAACCCTAACCCTAACACCAACCCTAACCCACACCCTAACCCTAACCCTAACCCTATGCCTAACACGAACCCTAACCCTAACCCTAACCCTAACCCTAACACCAACCCTAACCCTTATCCTAACCCTAACCCTAAAACTAACACCAACCCTAACCCTAACCCAAACCCTAACCCTAACACAAACCCTAACCCTAACCCTAACCCTAACCCTAACACCAACCCTAACCCTAACACTAACCCTAACTCTAACCCTAACCCTAACCCTAACCCTAACATCAACCCTAACCCTAACCCTAACCCTAACCCTAACCCTAACACCAACCCTAACCATAATCCTAACCCTAACGCTAACCCTAACACCAACCCTAACCCTAATCCTAACCCTAACCCTAACCCTAACCCTAACACTAACCCTAACCCTAACCCTAACCCTAACACCAACCAAACCCTAACCCTAACTTTAACCCTAACCCTGTACCTAACACCAACCCTAACCCTAACCCTACCCTAACCCTAACACCAACCCTAACCCTACCCTAACCCTAACACCAACCCTAACCCTAATCCTAACCCTAACCCTAACCCTAACCCTAACCCTAACACCAACCCTAACCCTAACTCTAACCCTAACCCTAACCCTAAACCTAACACCAACCCTAACCCTAACCCTAACCCTAACCCTAACCCTATGCCTAACACCACCACTAACCCTAACCCTAACGCTAACCCTAACACCAACCCTAACCCTAATCCTAACCCTAACCCTAACCCTAACCCTAACACTAACCCTAACCCTAACCCTAACCCTAACACCAACCAAACCCTAACCCTAACTTTAACCCTAACCCTGTACCTAACACCAACCCTAACCCTAACCCTACCCTAACCCTAACACCAACCCTAACCCTAACCCTAACCCTAACCCTAACCCTAACCCTAACACCAACCCTAACCCTAATCCTAACCCTAACCCTAACCCTAACCCTAACCCTAACACCAACCCTAACCCTAACTCTAACCCTAACCCTAACCCTAAACCTAACACCAACCCTAACCCTAACCCTAACCCTAACCCTAACACCAAACCTAACTTTAACCCTAACCCTAAACCCTAATCCTAACCCTAACCCTAACACTAACCCTAACCCTAACCCTAACAAGGGAAAGGTGTACTGGTCAGCGACGGGCAAGTTCTAGGCCTCGGACTAGAGGGAGCCATGGGCGTTGGTCTAGGGCCCGAGCTAGGGCTAGTGAGAGCGGTAGGCGTAGCGCTGGGGTAGGCATAGAGCAAGGGGTGGGTGTCGAGGTAAACCTCGGAGTAGGCCTAGGGCCAGGAGTGGGAGCTGTGGCTAGGGGTATGGATGGGGGTGGGCCTATAAGTAGGGGAAGCTGTAGTACCAGGGGTAGGTGTAGGACCAGAGGTAGTGCTAGGCGTAAGCCTAGGGCGAGGGGTAGTGCTCGGGGTAGGGTTAGGTGAAGGGCTAGTGGTTGGCAGGGGCCCACGGGCAGTGTTAGGGTTAGGGCTCATGTTAGGCCTAAGACTAGTGGTAGTGGTAGGGGATGGCCGAGGGCTAGGGGTAACTGTCACAAGAGGGCTCCGGGTAGTCCTAAAACTCCGAACGGATGTAGGGCTGGATTAGGGTGTGGCTAATGGTGGGTCCAGGGTGATTTCGTAGGACACGGGTTAGTGCTCTGGCTATCGGTAGGGCAAAGTGTACCGGATGGCGACGGGCAAGTGCTAGGCTTCGGACTAGAGTGAGCACTGGGCGTTGGTCTAGGGCCCGAGGTAGGGCTAGTGGGAGCGGTAGGCGTAGCGCTGGGGTAGGCAAAGGGCAAGAGGTGGGTATCGGGGTAAACCTCGGAGTAGGCCTAGGACCAGGAGTGGGAGCTGTGGCTAGGGGTAGGGATGGGGGTGGGCCTATGGTTAGGTGGAGCTGTAGGGACAGGGGTAGGGGTGGGACCAGAGATAGTGCTAGGCGTAGGCCTAAGGCGAGGGGTAGTGCTCGGGGTAACCTAACACTAACCCTAACCTTATCACTAATCCTAACCCTAACCCTAACCCTAACACCAACCCTAACCCTAACCCTAATGCTAACCCTAACCCTATACCTAACACCAACCCTAACCCTAACCGTAACCCTAACCCTAACACCTACCCTAACCCTAACCCTAACCCTGACCATAACCCTATACCTAACACCAACCCTAACCCTAACCCTAACCCTATCACCAACCCTAACCCGAATCCTAACCCTAACCCTAACCCTAATACCAACCCTAACCCTAACCCTAACCCTAACACCAACCCTAACCCTAACCCTAACCCTAACCCTATGCCTAACACGAACCCTAACCCTAAACCTAACCCTAACCCTAACACCAACCCTAACCCTAATCCTAAACCTAACCCTAACCCTAACCCTAACACTAACCCTAACCCTAACCCTAACACCAACCCTAACCCTAACCCTAACCCTAACCCTAATTCTATACCTAACACCAACCCTAACCCTAACCCTAACCCTAACCCTAACACCAACCCTAACCCTAACCCTAACCCTAACACCAACACTAACCCTAATCCTAACCCTAACCCTAACCCTAACCCTAACACCAACCCTAACCCTAACCCTAACCCTAACCCTAACACCAACCCTAACCCTAACCCTAAACCTAAACCCTAAACCCTAACCCTAACCCTAACCCTAACCCTAACCCTAACCCTAACAAGGGCAAGGTTTACTGGTCAGCGACGGGCAAGTTCTAGGCCTCGGACTAGAGGGAGCCATGGGCGTTGGTCTAGGGCCCGAGCTAGGGCTAGTGAGAGCGTTAGGCGATGCGCTGGGATAGGCATAGGGCAAGGGGTGGGTGTCGAGGTAAACCTCGAGCAGGCCTAGAGCCAGGAGTGGGAGTTGTGGCTAGTGGTAGGGTTGGGGGTGGGCCTATGGGTAGGGGGAGCTGTAGGGCCAGGGTAGTGGTAGGAACAGAGGTAGTGCTTGGCGTAGGCCTAGGGCGAGGGGTAGTGCTCGGGGTAGGGTTAGTTGAAGGGCTAGTGTTTGGCAGATGCCCACGGGCAGTGTTAGGGTTAGGGCTCATGTTAAACCTAGGACTAGTGGTAGTGGTAGGGGTTGGCCGAGGACTAGGGGTTGGTGTCACGAAATGGCTCCTGGTTGTCCTAGGACTTTGAACGGATGTATGGCTGGATTAGGGTGTGGCTAATGGTGGGTCCAGGGTGATTTCGTAGGACACGAGTTAGTGCTCTGGCTATTGGTAGGGCAAGGTGTACCGTTTGGCGACGGGCAAGTGCTAGGCATCGGACTAGAGTGAGCACTGGGCGTTGGTCTAGGGCCCGAGGTAGGGCTAGTGGGAGCGGTAGGCGTAGCGCTGGGGTAGGCAAAGGGCAAGGGGTGGGTGTCGGGGTAAACCTCGGAGTAGGCCTAGGACCAGGAGTGGGAGCTTTGGCTAGGGGTAGGGATGTGGGTGGGCCTATGGGTAGGGGGAGCTGTAGGGACAGGGGTAGGGGTAGGACCAGAGGTAGTGCTAGGCGTAGGCCTAGGGCGAGGGGTAGTGCTCGGGGTAACCTAACCCTAACCCTAACCCTAACACTAACCCTAACCCTAACCCTAAACCTAACACCAACCCTAACTTTAACCCTAATGCTAACCCTAACCCTATACCTAACACCAACCCTAACCCTAACCGTAACCCTAACCCTAACCCAACCCTAACCCTAACCCTAACCCTAACCATAACCCTATACCTAACACCAACCCTAACCCTAACCCTATCACCAACCCTAACCCTAATCCTAACCCTAACCCTAACCCTAACACCAACCCTAACCCTAACCCTAACCCTAACCCTAACACCAACCCTAACCCTAACCCTAACCCTAACCCTAACCCTATGCCTAACACGAACCCTAACCCTAAACCTAACCCTAACCGTAACACCAACCCTAACCCTAATCCTAACCCTAACCCTAACCCTAACCCTAACACTAACCCTAACCCTAACCCTAACCCTAACCCTAACACCAACCCTAACTTTAACCCTAATCCTAACCCTAATTCTATACCTAACACCAACCCTAACTCTAACCCTAACCCTAACCCTAACACCAACCCTAACCCTAACCCTAACCCTAACCCTAACACTAACCCTAACCCTAACCCTAACCCTAACACCAACCCTAACCCTAACCCTAACCCTAACCCTATGCCTAACACGAACCCTAACCCTAAACCTAACCCTAACCCTAACACCAACCCTAACCCTAATCCTAACCCTAACCCTAACACTAACCCTAACCCTAACCCTAACACCAACCCTAACCCTAACCCTAACCCTAACCCTAATTCTATACCTAACACCAAACCTAACCCTAACCCTAACCCTAACCCTAACACCAACCCTAACCCTAACCCTAACCCTAACACCAACACTAACCCTAATCCTAACCCTAACCCTAACCCTAACCCTAACACCAACCCTAACCGTAATCCTAACCCTAACCCTAACCCTAACCCTAAACCTAACACCAACCCTAACCCTAACCCTAACCCTAACCATAACACCAACCCTAACCCTAACCCTAAACCTAAACCCTAAACCCTAACCCTAACCCTAACCCTAACCCTAACCCTAACCCTAACAAGGGCAAGGTTTACTGGTCAGCGACGGGCAAGTTCTAGGCCTCGGACTAGAGGGAGCCATGGGCGTTGGTCTAGGGCCCGAGCTAGGGCTAGTGAGAGCGTTAGGCGATGCGCTGGGATAGGCATAGGGCAAGGGGTGGCTGTCGAGGTAAACCTCGAGCAGGCCTAGAGCCAGGAGTGGGAGCTGTGGCTAGTGGTAGGGTTGGGGGTGGGCCTATGGGTAGGGGGAGCTGTAGAACCAGGGTAGTGGTAGGAACAGAGGTAGTGCTTGGCGTAGGCCTAGGGCGAGGGGTAGTCCTCGGGGTAGGGTTAGTTGAAGGGCTAGTGTTTGGCAGAGGCCCACGGGCAGTGTTAGGGTTAGGGCTCATGTTAAACCTAGGACTAGTGGTAGTGGTAGGGGTTGGCCGAGGACTAGAGGTTGGTGTCACGAAATGGCTCCTGGTTGTCCTAGGACTTTGAACGGATGTAGGGCTGGATTAGGGTGTGGCTAATGGTGGGTCCAGGGTGATTTCGTAGGACACGAGTTAGTGCTCTGGCTATTGGTAGGGCAAGGTGTACCGGTTGGCGACGGGCAAGTGCTAGGCTACGGACTAGAGTGAGCACTGGGCGTTGGTCTAGGGCCCGAGGTAGGGCTAGTGGGAGCGGTAGGCGTAGCGCTGGGGTAGGCAAAGGGCAAGGGGTGGGTGTCGGGGTAAACCTCGGAGTAGGCCTAGGACCAGGAGTGGGAGCTTTGGCTAGGGGTAGGGATGGGGGTGGGCCTATGGGTAGGGGGAGCTGTAGGGACAGGGGTAGGGGTAGGACCAGAGGTAGTGCTAGGCGTAGGCCTAGGGCGAGGGGTAGTGTTCGGGGTAACCTAACCCTAACCCTAACCCTAACACTAACACTAACCCTAACCCTAACCCTAAACCTAACACCAACCCTAACTTTAACCCTAATGCTAACCCTAACCCTATACCTAACACCAACCCTAACCCTAACCGTAACCCTAACCCTAACCCAACCCTAACCCTAACCCTAACCCTAACCATAACCCTATACCTAACACCAACCCTAACCCTAACCCTAACCCTATCACCAACCCTAACCCTAATCCTAACCCTAACCCTAACCCTAACACCAACCCTAACCCTAACCCTAACCCTAACCCTAACACCAACCCTAACCCTAACCCTAACCCTAACCCTAACACTATGCCTAACACGAACCCTAACCCTAAACCTAACCCTAACCCTAACACCAACCCTAACCCTAATCCTAACCCTAACCCTAACCCTAACCCTAACACTAACCCTAACCCTAACCCTAACCCTAACACCAACCCTAACTTTAACCCTAACCCTAACCCTAATTCTATACCTAACACCAACCCTAACTCTAACCCTAACCCTAACCCTAACACTAACCCTAACCCTAACCCTAACCCTAACACCTAACCCTAACCCTAACCCTAACCCTAATTCTATACCTAACACCAACCCTAACCCTAACCCTAACCCTAACCCTAACACTAACCCTAACCCTAACCCTAACCCTAACCCTAACACTAACCCTAACTTTAACCCTAACCCTAACACCAACCCTAACCCTAACCCTAACCCTAACCCTATACCTAACACCAACCCTAACCCTAACCCTAACCCTAACCCTAACACCAACCCTAACCCTAACCCTAACCCTAACACCAACCCTAACCCTAATCCTAACCCTAACCCTAACCCTAACCCTAATACCAACCCTAACCTTAACCCTAACCCTAACCCTAACCCTAACCCTATGCCTAACACGAACCCTAACCCTAACCCTAACCCTAACACCAACCCTAACCCTAACCCTAACCCTAACCCTAAACGTAACACCAACCCTAACCCTAACCCAAACCCTAACCCTAAAACCAACCCTAACCCTAACCCTAACCCTAACCCTAACACCAACCCTAACCCTAACCCTAACCCTAATCCTAACCCTAACCCTAACCCTAACACCAACCCTAACCCTAACCCTGACCCTAACCCTAACCCTATGCCTAACACGAACCCTAACCCTAAACCTAACCCTAACCCTAACACCAACCCTAACCCTAACCCTAACCCTAACCCTAACCCTAACCCTAACCCTATACCTAACACCAACCCTAACGCTAACCCTAACCCTAACCCTAACACCAACCCTAACCCTAACCCTAACCCTAACACCAACCCTAACCCTAATCCTAACCCTAACCCTAACCCTAACACTAATACCAACCCTAACCGTAACCCTAACCCTAACCCTAACCCTAACCCTATGCCTAACACGAACCCTAACCCTAACCCTAACCCTAACCCTAACACCAACCCTAACCCTAACCCTAACCCTAAACGTAACACCAACCCTAACCCTAACCCAAACCCTAACCCTAACACCAACCCTAACCCTAACCCTAACCCTAACCCTAACACCAACCCTAACCCTAACCCTAACCCTAACTCTAACCCTAATCCTAACCCTAACACCAACCCTAACCCTAACCCTAACCCTAACCCTAATCCTAACCCTAACCCTAACCCTAACACCAACCCTAACCCTAACCCTAACCCTAACCCTAACACCAACCCTAACCCTAACCCTAACCCTAACTCTAACCCTATGCCTAACACGAACCCTAACCCTAAACCTAACCCTAACCCTAACACCAACCCTAACCCTAATCCTAACCCTAACCCTAACCCTAACCCTAACACTAACCCTAACCCTAACCCTAACCCTAACACCAACCCTAACTTTAACCCTAACCCTAACCCTAATTCTATACCTAACACCAACCCTAACTCTAACCCTAACACTAACCCTAACACCAACCCTAACCCTAACCCTAACCCTAACCCTAACACTAACCCTAACCCTAACCCTAACACCAACCCTAACCCTAACCCTAACCCTAACCCTAATTCTATACCTAACACCAACCCTAACCCTAACCCTAACCCTAACCCTAACACTAACCCTAACCCTAACCCTAACCCTAACCCTAACCCTAACACTAACCCTAACCCTAACCCTAACCCTAACACCAACCCTAACCCTAACCCTAACCCTAACCCTAACCCTATACCTAACACCAACCCTAACCCTAACCCTAACCCTAACCCTAACCCTAACACCAACCCTAACCCTAACCCTAACCCTAACACCAACCCTAACCCTAATCCTAACCCTAACCCTAACCCTAACCCTAACCCTAATACCAACCCTAACCGTAACCCTAACCCTAACCCTAACCCTAACCCTATGCCTAACACGAACCCTAACCCTAACCCTAACCCTAACCCTAACACCAACCCTAACCCTAACCATAACCCTAACCCTAAACGTAACACCAACCCTAACCCTAACCCAAATCCTAACCCTAACACCAACCCTAACCCTAACCCTAACCCTAACACCAACCCTAACCCTAACCCTAACCCTAACTCTAACCCTAACCCTAACGCTAACACCAACCCTAACCCTAACCCTAACCCTACCCCTAACACCAACCCTAACCCTAACCCTAACCCTAACCCGAACCCTAACCCTAACCCGAACCCTAACCCTAACCCTAACCCTAACACCAACCCTAACCCTAACCCTAACCCTAACCCTAACCTAACCCTAACACCAACCCTAACCCTAACCCTAACCCTAACCCTAACACCAACCCTAACCCTAATCCTAACCCTAACCCTAAAGCTAACATCAACCCTAACCCTAACCCTAACCCTAACCCTAATACCAATCCTAACCCTAACCCTAACCCTAACCCTAACCCTATGCCTAACACGAACCCTAACCCTAAACCTAACCCTAACCCTAACACCAACCCTAACCCTAACTCTAACCCTAACCCTAACCCTAACACCAACCCTAACCCTAACCCTAACCCTAACCCTAACACCAACCCTAACCCTAACCCTAACCCTAACCCGAACCCTAACCCTAACCCGAACCCTAACCCTAACCCTAACCCTAACACCAACCCTAACCCTAACCTTAACCCTAACCCTAACCCTAACCCTAACACCAACCCTAACCCTAACCCTAACCCTAACCCTAACACCAACCCTAACCCTAATCCTAACCCTAACCCTAAAACTAACATCAACCCTAACCCTAACCCTAACCCTAACCCTAACACCAATCCTAACCCTAACCCTAACCCTATCCCTAACCCTATGCCTAACACGAACCCTAACCCTAAACCTAACCCTAACCCTAACACCAACCCTAACCCTAATCCTAATCCTAACCCTAACCCTAACCCTAACACTAACCCTAACCCTAGCCCTAACCCTAATCCTAACCCTAACCCTAACCCTAACCCTAACCCTATACCTAACACCAACCCTAACCCTAACCCTAACCCTAACCCTAACACCAACCCTAACCCTAACCCTAACCCTAACACCAACCCTAACCCTAATCCTAACCCTAACCCTAACCCTAACCCTAACACCAACCCTAACCGTAACCCTAACCCTAACCCTAACATTAACCCTAACACCAACTCTAACCCTAATCCTAACCCTAACCCTAACCCTAACACCAACCCTAACCCTAACCCTAACCCTAACCCTAACACCAACCCTAACCCTAACCCTAACCCTAACCCTAACCCTAACCCTATGCCTAACACGAACCCTAACCCTAACCCTAACCCTAAACCTAACCCTAACCCTAACGACAACACTATCCCTAATTTTAATCCTAACCCTAACCCTAACCCTAACCCTAACCCCAACCCTAACCCTAACCCTAACACCAACCCTAACCCTAACCCTAACCCTAACCCTAACCCTAACCCTATACCTAACACCAACCCTAACCCTAACCCTAACCCTAACCCTAACACCAACCCTAACGCTAACTTTAACCCTAACACCAACCCTAACCCTAATCCTAACCCTAACCCTAACCCTAACCCTAACACCAACCCTAACCGTAACACTAACCCTAACCCTAACCCTAACTCTATGCCTAACACGAACCCTAACTCTAACCCTAACCCTAACCCTAACTCTAACACCAACCCTAACCCTAACCCTAACCCTACCCCTAAACGTAACACCAACCCTAACCCTAACCCAAACCCTAAACCTAACACCAACCCTAACCCTAACCCTAACCCTAACCCTAACACCAACCCTAACCCTAACCCTAACCCTAACTCTAACCCTAACCCAAACCCTAACACCAACCCTAACCCTAACCCTAACCCTAACCCTAACACCAACCCTAACCCTAATCCTAACCCTAACCCTAAAGCTAACATCAACCCTAACCCTTACCCTAACCCTAACCCTAACACCAACCCTAACCCTAACCCTAACCCTAACCCTAACCCTATGCCTAACACGAACCCAAACCCTAAACCTAACCCTAACCCTAACACCAACCCTAACCCTAATCCTAATCCTAACCCTAACCCTAACCCTAACACTAACCCTAACCCTAACCCTAACCCTAACACCAACCCTAACCCTAACCCTAACCCTAACCCTAACCCTATACCTAACACCAACCCTAACCCTAACCCTAACCCTAACCCTAACACCAACCCTAACCCTAACCCTAACCCTAACACCAACCCTAACCCTAATCCTAACCCTAACCCTAACCCTAACCCTAACACAAACCCTAACCGTAACCCTAACCCTAACCCTAACATTAACCCTAACACCAACCCTAACCCTAACCCTAACCCTAACCCTAACACCAACCCTAACCCTAACCCTAACCCTAACCCTAAACCCTAATCCTAACCCTAACCCTAACCCTAACCCTAACCCTAACCCTAACAAGGGCAAGGTTTACTGGTCAGCGACGGGCAAGTTCTAGGCCTCGGACTAGAAGGAGGCATGGGCGTTGGTCTAGGGCCCGAGCTAGGGCTAGTGAGAGCGGTAGGCGTAGCGCTGGGGTAGGCATAGGGCAAGGGGTGGGTGTCGAGGTAAACCTCTAGTGGGCCTAGAGCCAGGAGTGGGAGCTGTGGCTAGTGGTAGGTTTGGGGGTGGGCCTATGGGTAGGGGGAGCTGTAGGGCCAGGGTAGTGGTAGGAACAGAGGTAGTGCTAGGCGTAGGCCTAGGGCGAGGGGTAGTGCTCGGGGTAGGGTTAGTTGAAGGGCTAGTGTTTGGCAGAGGCCCACGGGCAGTGTTAGGGTTAGGGCTCATGTTAAGCCTAGGACTAGTGGTAGTGGTAGGGGTTGGCCGAGGACTAGGGGTAGGTGTCACGAAATGGCTCCGGGTAGTCCTAGGACTCCGAACGGATGTAGGGCTGGATTAGGGTGTGGCTAATGGTGGGTCCAGGGTGATTTCGTAGGACACGGGTTAGTGCTCTGGCTATTGGTAGGGCAAGGTGTACCGGTTGGCGACGGGCAAGTGCTAGGCTTCGGACTAGAGTGAGCACTGGGCGTTGGTCTAGGGCCCGAGGTAGGGCTAGTGGGAGCGGTAGGCGTAGCGTTGGGGTAGGCAAAGGGCAAGGGGTGGGTGTCGGGGTAAACCTCGAAGTAGGCCTAGGACCAGGAGTGGGAGCTGTGGCTAGGGGTAGGGATGGGGGTGGGCCTATGGGTAGGGGGAGCTGTAGGGACTGGGGTAGGGGTAGGACCAGAGGTAATGCTAGGCGTAGGCCTATGGCGAGTGGTAGTGCTCGGGGTAACCTAATCCTAACCCTAACCCTAACCCTACCACTAACCCTAACCCTAACCCTAACTCTAACACCAACCCTAACCTCAACCCTAACCCTAACCCTAACCCTAACCCTAACCCTAACCCTATACCTAACACCAACCCTAACCCTAACCCTAACCCTAACACCAACCCTAACCCTAACCCTAACCCTAACCCTAACACCAACCCTAACCCTAACCCTAACCCTAACCTTAACACCAACTCTAACCCTAATCCTAACCCTAACCCTAACCCTAAAACCAACCCTAACCAAAACCCTAACCCTAACCCTAACACCAACCCTAACCCTAAACCTAACCCTAACCCTAACACCAACCCTAACCCTAATCCTAACCCTAACCCTAACCCTAAGCCTAACACTAACCCTAACCCTAACCCTAACCCTAACACCAAACAAACCCTAACCTTAACCCTAACCCTAACCCTGTACCTAACACCAACCCTAACCCTAACCCTAACCCTAATCCTAACACCAACCCTAATTCTAAACCTAACCCTAACCCTAACCCTAACACCAACCCTAACCCTAATCCTAACCCTAACCCTAACCCTAACCCTAACACCAACCCTAACCGTAACTCTAACCCTAACCCTAACCCTAAACCTAACACCAACCCTAACCCTAACCCTAACCCTAACCCTAACACCAAACCTAACCCTAACCCTAACCCTAAACCCTCATCCTAACCCTAACCCTAACCCTAACCCTAACCCTAACCCTAACCCTAACCCTAACAAGGGCAAGGTGTACTGGTCAGCGACGGGCAAGTTCTAGGCCTCGGACTAGAGGGAGCCATGGGCGTCGGTCTAGGGCCCGAGCTAGGGCTAGTGAGAGCGGTAGGCGTAGCGCTGGGGTAGGCATAGAGCAAGGGGTGGGTGTCGAGGTAAACCTCGGAGTAGGCCTAGAGCAAGGAGTGGAAGCTGTGGCTAGTGGTAGGGTTGGGGGTGGGCCTATGGGTAGGGGGAGCTGTAGGGCCAGGGTAGTGGTAGGAACAGAGGTAGTGCTAGGCGTAGGCCTAGGGCGAGGGGTAGTGCTCGGGGTAGGGTTAGTTGAAGGGCTAGTGTTTGGCAGAGGCCCACGGGCAGTGTTAGGGTTAGGGCTTATGTTAAGCCTAGGACTAGTGGTAGTGTTAGGGGTTGGCCGAGGACTAGGGGTAGGTGTCACGAAATGGCTCCGGGTAGTCCTAGGACTCCGAACGGATTTAGGGCTGGATTAGGGTGTGGCTAATGGTGGGTCCAGGGTGATTTCGTAGGACACGGGTTAGTGCTCTGGCTATTGGTAGGGCAAGGTGTACCGGTTGGCGACAGGCAAGTGCTAGGGTTCGGACTAGAGTGAGCACTGGGCGTTGGTCTAGGGCCCGAGGTAGGGCTAGTGGGAGCGGTAGGCGTAGCGCTGGGGTAGGCAAAGGGCAAGGGGTGGGTGTCGGAGTAAACCTCGGAGTAGGCCTACGACCAGGAGTGGGAGCTGTGGCTAGGGGTAGGGATGGGGGTGGGCCTATGGGTAGGGGGCGCTGTAGGGACAGGGGTAGGGGTAGGACCAGATGTAGTGCTAGGCGTAGGCCTAGGGCGAGGGGTAGTGCTCGGGGTAACCTAACCCTAACCCTAACCCTAACCCTAACACTAACCCTAACCCTAACCCTAACCCTATCACCAACCCTAACCCTAATCCTAACCCTATACCTAACACCAACCCTAACCCTAACCCTAACCCTATCACCAACCCTAACCCTAATCCTAACCCTAACCCTAACCCTAATACCAACCTAACCCTAACCCTAACCCTAACCCTAACACCAACCCTAACCCTAACCCTAACCCTAACCCTAACCCTATGCCTAACACGAACCCTAACCCTAAACCTAACCCTAACCCTAACACCAACCCTAACCCTAATCCTAACCCTAACCCTAACCCTAACCCTAACACTAACCCTAACCCTAACCCTAACCCTAACACCAACCCTAACCCTAACCCTAACCCTAACCCTAATTCAATACCTAACACCAACCCTAACCCTAACCCTAACCCTAACCCTAACACCAACCCTAACCCTAACCCTAACCCTAACACCAACACTAACCCTAATCCTAACCCTAACCGTAACCCTAACCCTAAAACCAACCCTAACCGTAACCCTAACCCTAACCCTAAGCCTAAACCTAACACAAAACCTAACCCAAATTCTAACCCTAATCCTACCCTAACACCAACCCTAACCCTAATCCTAACCCTAACCCTAACCCTAACCCTAACCCTAACACCAACCCTAACCCTAACCCTAACCCTAACCCTAACCCTAACACCAAACCTAACCCTAACCCTAACCCTAAACCCTAATCCTAACCCTAACCCTAACCCTAACCCTAACCCTAACCCTAACAAGGGCAAGGTGTACTGGTCATCGACGGGCAAGTTCTAGGCCTCGGACTAGAGGGAGCCATGGGCGTTGGTCTAGGGCCCGAGCTAGGGCTAGTGAGAGCGGTAGGCGTAGCGCTGGGGTAGGCATAGAGCAAGGCGTGGGTGTCGAGGTAAACCTCGGAGTAGACCTAGGGCCAGGAGTGGGAGCTGTGGCTAGGGGTAGGGATGGAGGTGGGCCTATAAGTAGGGGGAGCTGTAGAACCAGGGGTAGGGGTAGGACCAGAGGTAGTGCTAGGCGTAAGCCTAGGGCGAGGGGTAGTGCTCGGGGTAGGGTTAGGTGAAGGGCTAATGGTTGGCAGAGGCCCACGGGCAGTGTTAGGGTTAGGGCTCATGTTAGGCCTAGGACTAGTGGTAGTGGTAGGGGATGGCCAAGGGCTAGGGGTAACTGTCACAAGAGGGCTCCGGGTAGTCCTAGGACTCCGAACGGATGTAGGGCTGGATTAGGGTGTGGCTAATGGTGGGTCCAGGGTGATTTCGTAGGACACGGGTTAGTGCTCTGGCTATCGGTAGGGCAAAGTGTACCGGTTGGCGACGGGCAAGTGCTAGGCTTCGGACTAGAATGAGCACTGGGCGTTGGTCTAGGGCCCGAGGTAGGGCTAGTGGGAGCGGTAGGTGTAGCGCTGGGGTAGGCAAAGGGCAAGGGATGGGTGTCGGGGTAAACCTCGGAGTAGGCCTAGGACCAGGAGTGGGAGCTGTGGCTAGGGGTAGGGATGGGGGTGGGCCTATGGTTAGGGGGAGCTGTAGGGACAGGGGTAGGGGTGGGAACAGAGGTAGTGCTAGGCGTAGGCCTAGGGCGAGGGGTAGTGCTCGGGGTAACCTAACACTAACCCTAACCCTATCACTAATCCTAACCCTAACCCTAACCCTAACACCAACCCTAACCCTAACCCTAATGCTAACCCTAACCCTATACCTAACACCAACCCTAACCCTAATCCTAACCCTAACCCTAACACCAACCCTAACCCTAACCCTAACCCTAACCATAACCCTATACCTAACACTAACCCTAACCCTAACCCTAACCCTAACACCAACCCTAACCCTAACCCTAACCCTATACCTAACACCAACCCTAACCCTAACCATAACCCTAACCCTAACACCAACCCTAACCCTAACTCTAAACCCTAACCCTAACCCTAACCCTAACCCTAACCCTAACCCTAACCCTAACCCTACACGTAACACCAACCCTAACCCTAACCCTAACCCTAACCCTAACCCTAACCCTAACCCTAACACCAAACCTAACCCTAACCCTAACCCTAACCCTAACAAGGGCAAGGTTTACTGGTCAGCGACGGGCAAGTTCTAGGCCTCGGACTAGAAGGAGCCATGGGCGTTGGTCTAGGGCCCGAGCTAGGGCTAGTGAGAGCGGTAGGCGTAGCGCTGGGGTAGGCATAGGGCAAGGGGTGGATGTCGAGGTAAACCTCGGAGTAGGCCTAGAGCCAGGAGTGGGAGCTGTGGCTAGTGGTAGGGTTGGGAATGGGCCTATGGGTAGGGGGAGCTGTAGGGCCAGGGTAGTGGTAGGAACAGAGGTAGTGCTAGGCGTAGGCCTAGGGCGAGGGGTAGTGCTCGGGGTAGGGTTAGTTGAAGGGCTAGTGTTTGGCAGAGGCCCACGGGCAGTGTTAGGGTTAGGGCTCATGTTAAGCCTAGGACTAGTGGTAGTGGTAGGGGTTGGCCGAGGACTAGGGGTAGGTGTCACGAAATGGCTCCGGGTAGTCCTAGGACTCCGAACGGATGTAGGGCTGGATTAGGGTGTGGCTAATGGTGGGACCAGGGTGATTTCGTAGGACACGGGTTAGTGCTCTGGCTATTGGTAGGGCAAGGTGTACCGGTTGGCGACGTGCAAGTGCTAGGATTCGGACTAGAGTGAGCACTGGGCGTTGGTCTAGGGCCCGAGGTAGGGCTAGTGGGAGCGGTAGGCGTAGCGCTGGGGTAGGCAAAGGGCAAGGGGTGGGTGTCGGGGTAAACCTCGGAGTAGGCCTACGACCAGGAGTGGGAGCTGTGGCTAGGGGTAGGGATGGGGGTGGGCCTATGGGTAGGGGGAGCTGTAGGGACAGGGGTAGGGGTAGGACCAGAGGTAGTGCTAGGCGTAGGCCTAGGGCGAGGGTTAGTGCTCGGGGTAGGGTTAGTTGAAGGGCTAGTGTTTGGCAGAGGCCCACGGGCAGTGTTAGGGTTAGGGCTCATGTGAAGCCTAGGACTAGTGGTAGTGGTAGGGGTTGGCCGAGGGCTAGGGGTAGGTGTCACGGGAGGGCTCCGAGTAGTCTTAGGACTCGGAACGGGTGTAGGGCTGGATTAGGGTGTGGTAAGGGTGGGTCCAGGGTGATTTCGTAGGACACGGGTTAGTGTTCTGGCTATTGGTAGGCAAGGTGTACTGGTCGGAGACGGGCAAGTGCTAGACTTCGGACTAGAGTGAGCAGTGGGCGTTGGTCTAGGGCCCGAGCTAGGGCTAGTGGGACCGGTAGGCGTAGCACTGGGGTAGGCATAGGGCAAGGGATGGGTGTCGGGGTAAACCTCGGAGTCGGCTTTGGGCCAGAGGTTGGAGTTTTGGCTAGGGGTAGGGATGGGGGTGGGCCTATAAATAGGGGGAGCTGTAGGGCCAGGGGTAGGGGTAGGACCAGAGGTAGTGCTAGGCGTAAGCCTAGGGCGAGGGGTAGTGCTCGGGGTAGGGTTAGGTGAAGGGCTAGTGGTTGGCAGAGTCCCACGGGCAGTGTTAGGTTTAGGGCTCATGTTAGGCCTAGGTTAGTGGTAGTGGTAGGGGATGGCCGAGGGCTAGGGGTAACTGTCACGGGAGGGCTCCAGGTAGTCCTAGGACTCCGAACGGATGTAGGGCTGGATTAGGGTGTGGCTAATGGTGGGTACAGGGTGATTTCGTAGGACACTGGTTAGTGCTCTGGCTATCGGTAGATCAAGGTGTACCGGTTGGCAACGGGCAAGTGCTAGGCTTCGGACTAGAGTGAGCACTGGGCGTTGGTCTAGGTCCCGAGGTTGGGCTAGTGGGAGCGGTAGGCGTAGCGCTGGGGTAGGCAAAGGGCAAGCGGTGGGTGTCGGGATAAACCTCGGTGTAGGCCTAGGACCAGGAGTGGGAGCTGTGGCTAGGGGTAGGGATGGGGGTGGGCCTATGGTTAGGGGGAGTTGTAGGGACAGGGGTAGGGGTAGGACCAGAGGTAGTGCTAGGCGTAGGCCAAGGGCGAGGGGTAGTGCTCGGGGTAACCTAACCCTAACCCTAACCCTAACCCTAACACTAATCCTAACCCTAACCCTAACCCTAACACCAACCCTAACCCTAACCCTAACCCTAACCCTAACCCTACACGTAACACCAACCCTAACCCTAACCCTAACCCTAACCCTAACACCAGCCCTAACCCTAACCCTAACCCTAACCCTAACAAGGGCAAGGTTTACTGGTCAGCGACGGGCAAGTTCTAGGCCTCGGACTAGAAGGAGCCATGGGCATTGGTCTAGGGCCCGAGCTAGGGCTAGTGAGAGCGGTAGGCGTAGCGCTGGGGTAGGCATAGGGCAAGGGGTGGATGTCGAGTTAAATCGGTGTAGGCCTAGAGCCAGGAGTGGGAGCTGTGGCTAGTGGTAGGGTTGGGGGTGGGCCTATGGGTAGGGGGAGCTGTAGGGCCAGGGTAGTGGTAGGAACAGAGGTAGTGCTAGGCGTAGGCCTAGGGCCAGGGGTAGTGCTCGGGGTAGGGTTAGTTGAAGGGCTAGTGTTTGGCAGAGGCCCACGGGCAGTGTTAGGGTTAGGGCTCATGTTAAGCCTAGGACTAGTGGTAGTGGTAGGGGTTGGCCGAGGACTAGGGGTAGGTGTCACGAAATGGCTCCGGGTAGTCCTAGGACTCCGAACGAATGTAGGGCTGGATTAGGGTGTGGCTAATGGTGGGTCCAGGGTGATTTCGTAGGACACGGGTTAGTGCTCTGGCTATTGGTAGGGCAATGTGTATCGGTTGGCGACGGGCAAGTGCTAGGGTTCGGACTAGAGTGAGCACTGGGCGTTGGTCTAGGGCCCGAGGTAGGGCTAGTGGGAGCGGTAGGCGTAGCGCTGGGGTAGGCAAAGGGCAAGGGGTGGGTGTCGGGGTAAACCTCGGAGTAGGCCTAGGACCAGGAGTGGGAGCTGTGGCTAGGGGTAGGGATGGTGGTGGGCCTATGGTTAGAAGGAGCTGTAGGGACAGGGGTAGGGGTGGGACCAGAGGTAGTGCTAGGCGTAGGCCTAGGGTGAGGGGTAGTGCTCGGGGTAACCTAACACTAACCCTAACCCTATCACTAATCCTAACCCTAACCCTAACCCTAACACCAACCCTAACCCTAACCCTAATGCTAACCCTAACCCTATACCTAACACCAACCCTAACCCTAACCCTAACCCTAACACCAACCCTAACCCTAACCCTAACCCTAACCCTAACCCTAACTATAACACCAACCCTAACCCTAACCCTAACCCTATACCTAACACCAACCCTAACCCTAACCCTAACCCTAACCCTAACACCAACCCTAACCCTAACCCTAAACCCTAACCCTAACACTAACAAGGGCAAGGTGTACTGGTCAGCGACGGGCAAGTTCTAGGCCTCGGACGAGAGGGAGCCATGGGCGTTGGTCTAGGGCCCGAGCTAGAGCTAGTGGAAACGGTAGGCGTAGCGCTGGGATAGGCATAGGGCAAGGGGTGGGTGTCGAGGTAAACCTCGGTGTAGGCCTAGGGCCAGGAGTGGGAGCTGTGGCTAGGGGTAGGTGTAGGGGTAGGCCTATGGGTAGGGGGAGCTGTAGGGCCAATGGGTAGTGGTAGGACCAGAGGTAGTGCTAGGCGTAGGCCTAGGGCGAGGGGTAGTGCTCGGGGTAGGGTTAGTTGAAGGGCTAGTGGTTTGCAGAGGCCCACCGTCAGTGTTAGGGTTAGGGCTCATGTTAAGCCTAGGACTAGTGGTAGTGGTAGGGGTTGGCCGAGGGCTAGGGGTAGGTGTCACGGGAGGGCTCCGAGTAGTCTTAGGACTCGGAACGGGTATTGGGCTGGATTAGGGTTTGGTACGGGTGGGTCCAGGGTGATTTCGTAGGACACGGGTTAGTGTTCTGGCTATTGGTAGGCAAGGTGTACTGGTCGGAGACGGGCAAGTGCTAGGCTTCGGACTAGAGTGAGCACTGGGCGTTGGTCTAGGGCCCGAGGTAGGGCTAGTGGGAGCGGTAGGCGTAGCGTTGGGGTAGGCAAAGGGCAAGGGGTGGGTGTCGGGGTAAACCTCGAAGTAGGCCTAGGACCAGGAGTGGGAGCTGTGGCTAGGGGTAGGGATGGGGGTGGGCCTATGGGTAGGGGGAGCTGTAGGGACTGGGGTAGGGGTAGGACCAGAGGTAATGCTAGGCGTAGGCCTATGGCGAGTGGTAGTGCTCGGGGTAACCTAATCCTAACCCTAACCCTAACCCTACCACTAACCCTAACCCTAACCCTAACTCTAACACCAACCCTAACCTCAACCCTAACCCTAACCCTAACCCTAACCCTAACCCTATACCTAACACCAACCCTAACCCTAACCCTAACCCTAACACCAACCCTAACCCTAAACCTAACCCTAACCCTAACACCAACCCTAACCCTAACCCTAACCCTAACCTTAACACCAACTCTAACCCTAATCCTAACCCTAACCCTAACCCTAAAACCAACCCTAACCAAAACCCTAACCCTAACCCTAACACCAACCCTAACCCTAACCCTAACCCTAACCCTAACACCAACCCTAACCCTAATCCTAACCCTAACCCTAACCCTAAGCCTAACACTAACCCTAACCCTAACCCTAACCCTAACACCAAACAAACCCTAACCTTAACCCTAACCCTGTACCTAACACCAACCCTAACCCTAACCCTAACCCTAATCCTAACACCAACCCTAATTCTAAACCTAACCCTAACCCTAACCCTAACACCAACCCTAACCCTAATCCTAACCCTAACCCTAACCCTAACCCTAACCCTAACACCAACCCTAACCGTAACTCTAACCCTAACCCTAACCCTAAACCTAACACCAACCCTAAACCTAACCCTAACCCTAACCCTAACACCAAACCTAACCCTAACCCTAACCCTAAACCCTCATCCTAACCCTAACCCTAACCCTAACCCTAACCCTAACCCTAACCCTAACAAGGGCAAGGTGTACTGGTCAGCGACGGGCAAGTTCTAGGCCTCGGACTAGAGGGAGCCATGGGCGTCGGTCTAGGGCCCGAGCTAGGGCTAGTGAGAGCGGTAGGCGTAGCGCTGGGGTAGGCATAGAGCAAGGGGTGGGTGTCGAGGTAAACCTCGGAGTAGGCCTAGAGCAAGGAGTGGAAGCTGTGGCTAGTGGTAGGGTTGGGGGTGGGCCTATGGGTAGGGGGAGCTGTAGGGCCAGGGTAGTGGTAGGAACAGAGGTAGTGCTAGGCGTAGGCCTAGGGCGAGGGGTAGTGCTCGGGGTAGGGTTAGTTGAAGGGCTAGTGTTTGGCAGAGGCCCACGGGCAGTGTTAGGGTTAGGGCTTATGTTAAGCCTAGGACTAGTGGTAGTGTTAGGGGTTGGCCGAGGTCTAGGGGTAGGTGTCACGAAATGGCTCCGGGTAGTCCTAGGACTCCGAACGGATTTAGGGCTGGATTAGGGTGTGGCTAATGGTGGGTCCAGGGTGATTTCGTAGGACACGGGTTAGTGCTCTGGCTATTGGTAGGGCAAGGTGTACCGGTTGGCGACAGGCAAGTGCTAGGGTTCGGACTAGAGTGAGCACTGGGCGTTGGTCTAGGGCCCGAGGTAGGGTTAGTGGGAGCGGTAGGCGTAGCGCTGGGGTAGGCAAAGGGCAAGGGGTGGGTGTCGGAGTAAACCTCGGAGTAGGCCTAGGACCAGGAGTGGGAGCTGTGGCTAGGGGTAGGGATGGGGGTGGGCCTATGGGTAGGGGGAGCTGTAGGGACAGGGGTAGGGGTAGGACCAGATGTAGTGCTAGGCGTAGGCCTAGGGCGAGGGGTAGTGCTCGGGGTAACCTAACCCTAACCCTAACCCTAACCCTAACACTAACCCTAACCCTAACCCTAACCCTATCACCAACCCTAACCCTAATCCTAACCCTATACCTAACACCAACCCTAACCCTAACCCTAACCCTATCACCAACCCTAACCCTAATCCTAACCCTAACCCTAACCCTAATACCAACCTAACCCTAACCCTAACCCTAACCCTAACACCAACCCTAACCCTAACCCTAACCCTAACCCTAACCCTAACCCTATGCCTAACACGAACCCTAACCCTAAACCTAACCCTAACCCTAACACCAACCCTAACCCTAATCCTAACCCTAACCCTAACCCTAACCCTAACACTAACCCTAACCCTAACCCTAACCCTAACACCAACCCTAACCCTAACCCTTACCCTAACCCTAATTCAATACCTAACACCAACCCTAACCCTAACCCTAACCCTAACCCTAACACCAACCCTAACCCTAATCCTAACCCTAACCGTAACCCTAACCCTAAAACCAACCCTAACCGTAACCCTAACCCTAACCCTAAGCCTAAACCTAACACAAAACCTAACCCAAATTCTAACCCTAACCCTAACCCTAACACCAACCCTAACCCTAATCCTAACCCTAACCCTAACCCTAACCCTAACCCTAACACCAACCCTAACCCTAACCCTAACCCTAACCCTAAACCTAACACCAACCCTAACCCTAACCCTAACCCTAACCCTAACACCAAACCTAACCCTAACCCTAACCCTAAACCCTAATCCTAACCCTAACCCTAACCCTAACCCTAACCCTAACAAGGGCAAGGTGTACTGGTCATCGACGGGCAAGTTCTAGGCCTCGGACTAGAGGGAGCCATGGGCGTTGGTCTAGGGCCCGAGCTAGGGCTAGTGAGAGCGGTAGGCGTAGCGCTGGGGTAGGCATAGAGCAAGGCGTGGGTGTCGAGGTAAACCTCGGAGTAGACCTAGGGCCAGGAGTGGGAGTTGTGGCTAGGGGTAGGGAAGGGGGTGGGCCTATGGTAGGGGGAGCTGTAGGGCCAGGGGTAGGGGTAGGACCAGAGGTAGTGCTAGGCGTAAGCCTAGGGCGAGGGGTAGTGCTCGGGGTAGGGTTAGGTGAAGGGCTAATGGTTGGCGGAGGACCACGGGCAGTGTTAGGGTTAGGGCTCATGTTAGGCCTAGGACTAGTGGTAGTGGTAGGGGATGGCCAAGGGCTAGGGGTAACTGTCACAAGAGGGCTCCGGGTAGTCCTAGGACTCCGAACGGATGTAGGGCTGGATTAGGGTGTGGCTAATGGTGGGTCCAGGGTGATTTCGTAGGACACGGGTTAGTGCTCTGGCTATCGGTAGGGCAAAGTGTACCGGTTGGCGACGGGCAAGTGCTAGGCTTCGGACTAGAATGAGCACTGGGCGTTGGTCTAGGGCCCGAGGTAGGGCTAGTGGGAGCGGTAGGTGTAGCGCTGGGGTAGGCAAAGGGCAAGGGATGGGTGTCGGGGTAAACCTCGGAGTAGGCCTAGGACCAGGAGTGGGAGCTGTGGCTAGGGATAGGGATGGGGGTGGGCCTATGGTTAGGGGGAGCTGTAGGGACAGGGGTAGGGGTGGGAACAGAGGTAGTGCTAGGCGTAGGCCTAGGGCGAGGGGTAGTGCTCGGGGTAACCTAACACTAACCCTAACCCTATCACTAATCCTAACCCTAACCCTAACCCTAACACCAACCCTAACCCTAACCCTAACCATAACCCTATACCTAACACCAACACTAACCCTAACCCTAACCCTAACACCAACCCTAACCCTAACCCTAACCCTATACCTAACACCAACCCTAACCCTAACCATAACCCTAACCCTAACACCAACCCTAACCCTAACTCTAAACCCTAACCCTAACCCTAACCCTAACCCTAACCCTAACCCTAACCCTAACCCTAACCCTACACGTAACACCAACCCTAACCCTAACCCTAACCCTAACCCTAACCCTAACACCAACCCTAACCCTAACCCTAACCCTAACCCTAACAAGGGCAAGGTTTACTGGTCAGCGACGGGCAAGTTCTAGGCCTCGGACTAGAAGGAGCCATGGGCGTTGGTCTAGGGCCCGAGCTAGGGCTAGTGAGAGCGGTAGGCGTAGCGCTGGGGTAGGCATAGGGCAAGGGGTGGATGTCGAGGTAAACCTCGGAGTAGGCCTAGAGCCAGGAGTGGGAGCTGTGGCTAGTGGTAGGGTTGGGGGTGGGCCTATGGGTAGGGGGAGCTGTAGGGCCAGGGTAGTGGTAGGAACAGAGGTAGTGCTAGGCGTAGGCCTAGGGCGAGGGGTAGTGCTCGGGGTAGGGTTAGTTGAAGGGCTAGTGTTTGGCAGAGGCCCACGGGCAGTGTTAGGGTTAGGGCTCATGTTAAGCCTAGGACTAGTGGTAGTGGTAGGGGTTGGCCGAGGACTAGGGGTAGGTGTCACGAAATGGCTCCGGGTAGTCCTAGGACTCCGAACGGATGTAGGGCTGGATTAGGGTGTGGCTAATGATGGGACCAGGGTGATTTCGTAGGACACGGGTTAGTGCTCTGGCTATCGGTAGGGCAAGGTGTACTGGTCGGAGACGGGCAAGTGCTAGGCTTCGGACTAGAGTGAGCACTGGGCGTTGGTCTAGGGCCCGAGCTAGGGCTAGTGGGAGCGGTAGGCGTAGCACTGGGGTAGGCATAGGGCAAGGGGTGGGTGTCGGGGTAAACCTCGGCGTAGGCTTTGGGCCAGAGGTTGGAGTTTTGGCTAGGGGTAGGGATGAAGGTGGGCCTATAATAGGGGAAGCTGTAGGGCCAGGGGTAGGGGTAGGACCAGAGGTAGAGCTAGGCGTAAGCCTAGGGCGAGGGGTAGTGCTCGGGGTAGGGTTAGGTGAAGGGCTAGTGGTTGGCAGAGGCCCACGGTCAGTGTTAGGTTTAGGGCTCATGTTAGGCCTAGGACTAGTGGTAGTGGTAGAGAATGGCCGAGGGCTAGGGGTAACTGTCACGGGAGGGCTCCGGGTAGTCCTAGGACTCCGAACGGATGTAGGGCTGGATTAGGGTGTGGCTAATGGTGGGTCCAGAGTGATATCGTAGGACACGGGTTAGTGCTCTGGCTATCGGTAGGGCAAGGTGTACCGGTTGGCGACGGGCAAGTGCTAGGCTTCGGACTAGAGTGAGCACTGGGCGTTGGTCTAGGGCCCGAGGTAGGGCTAGTGGGAGTGGTAGGCGTAGCGCTAAGGTAGGCAAAGGGCAAGGGGTGGGTGTCGGGGTAAACCTCGAAGTAGGCCTAGGACCAGGAGTGGGAGCTGTGGCTAGGGGTAGGGATAGGTGTGGGCTTATGGGTAGGGGGAGCTGTAGGGACAGGTGTAGGGGTAGGACCAGAGGTAGTGCTAGGCATAGGCCTAGGGCGAGGGGTAGTGCTCGGGGTAACCTAACCCTAACCCTAACCCTAACCCTAACACTAATCCTAACCCTAACCCTAACCCTAACACCAACCCTAACCCTAACCCTAATGCTAACCCTAACCCTATACCTAACACCAAACCTAACCCTAATCCTAACCCTAACCCTAACATCAACCCTAACCCTAACCATAACCATAACCATAACCCTGTACCTAACACCAACCCATACCCTAACCCTAACCCTAACACCATCCCTAACCCTAACCCTAACCCTATACCTAACACCAACCCTAACCCTAACCCTAACCCTAACCCTAACCCTAACAAGGGCAAGGTGTACTGGTCAGCGACGGGGAAGTTCTAGACCTCGAACGAGAGGGAGCCATGGGCGTTGGTCTAGGGCCCGAGCTAGGACTAGTGGAAACGGTAGGCGTAGCGCTGGGGTAGGCATAGGGCAAGGGGTGGGTGTCGAGGTAAACCTCGGTGTAGGCCTAGGGCCAGGAGTGGGAGCTGTGGCTAGGGGTAGGGGTGGAGGTGGGCCTATGGGTAGGGGGAGCTGTAGGGCCAGGAGTAGTGGTAGGACCAGAGGTAGTGCTAGGCGTAGGCCTAGGGCGAGGGGTAGTGCTCGGGGTAGGGTTAGTTGAAGGGCTAGTGTTTGGCATAGGCCCACGGGCAGTGTTAGGGTTAGGGCTCATGTTAAGCCTAGGACTAGTGGTTGTGTTAGGGGTTGGCCGAGGGCTAGGGGTAGGTGTCACGGGAGGGCTCCGAGTAGTCTTAGGACTCGGAACGGGTGTAGGGCTGGATTAGGGTGTGGTAAGGGTGGGTCCAGGGTGATTTCGTAGGACACGGGTTAGTGTTCTGTCTATTGGTAGGCAAGTTGTACTGGTCGGAGACGGGCAAGTGCTAGACTTCGGACTAGAGTGAGCACTGGGCGTTGGTCTAGGGCCCGCGCTAGGGCTAGTGGGAGCGGTAGGCGTAGCACTGGGGTAGGCATAGGGCAAGGGGTGGGTGTCGGGGTAAACCTCGGAGTAGGCTTTGGGCCAGAGGTTGGAGTTTTGGCTAGGGGTAGGGATGGGGGTGGGTCTATAAGTAGGGGAAGCTGTAGGGCAAGGGGTAGGGGTAGGACCAGAGGTAGTGCTAGGCGTAAGCCTAGGGCGAGGGGTAGTGCTCGGGGTAGGGCTATGTGAAGGGCTAGTGGTTGGCAGAGGCCCACGGGCAGTGTTAGGTTTAGGGCTCATGTTAGGCCTAGGACTAGTGGTAGTGGTAGGGGAAGGCCGAGGGCTAGGGTTAACTGTCACGGGAGGGCTCCAGGTAGTCCTAGGACTCCGAACGGATGTAGGGCTGGATTAGGGTGTGGCTAATGGTGGGTCCAGGGTGATTTCGTAGGACACGGGTTAGTGCTCTGGCTATCGGTAGGGCAAGGTGTACCGGTTGGCGACGGGCAAGTGCTAGGCATCGGACTAGATTGAGCACTGGGCGTTGGTCTAGGGCCCGAGGTAGGGCTAGTGGGAGCGGTAGGCGTAGCGCTGGGGTAGGCAAAGGGCAAGCGGTGGGTGTCGGGGTAAACCTCGGAGTAGGCCTAGGACCAGGAGTGGGAGCTGTGGCTAGGGGTAGGGATGGGGGTGGGCCTATGGTTAGGGGGAGCTGTCGGGACAGGGGTAGGGGTAGGACCAGAGGTAGTGCTAGGCGTAGGCCAAGGGCGAGGGGTAGTGCTCAAGGTAACCTAACCCTAACCCTAACCCTAACCCTAACACTAATCCTAACCCTAACCCTAACCCTAACACCAACCCTAACCCTAACCATAACCCTAACCCTAACCCTAACCCTACACGTAACACCAACCCTAACCCTAACCCTAACCCTAACACTAACACCAACCCTAACCCTAACCCTAACCCTAACCCTAACAAGGGCAAGGTTTACTGGTCAGCGACGGGCAAGTTCTAGGCCTCGGACTAGATGGAGCCATGGGCGTTGGTCTAGGGTCTGAGCTAGGGCTAGTGAGAGCGGTAGGCGTAGCGCTGGGGTAGGCATAGGGCAAGGGGTGGGTGTCGAGGTAAACCTCGGAGTAGGCCTAGAGCCAGGAGTGGGAGTTGTGGCTAGTGGTAGGGTTGGGGTTGGGTCTATGGGTAGGGGGAGCTGTAGGGCCAGGGTAGTGGTAGGAACAGAGGTAGTGCTAGGCGTAAGCCTAGGGCGAGGGGTAGTGCTCGGGGTAGGGTTAGTTGAAGGGCTAGTGTTTGGCAGAGGCCCACGGGCAGTGTTAGGGTTAGGGCTCATGTTAAGCCTAGGACTAGTGGTAGTGGTTGGGGTTGGCCGAGGACTAGGGGTAGGTGTCACGAAATGGCTCCGGGTAGTCCTAGGACTCCGAACGGATGTAGGGCTGGATTAGGGTGTGGCTAATGGTGGGTCCAGGGTGATTTCGTAGGACACGGGTTAGTGCTCTGGCTATTGGTAGGGCAAGGTGTACCGGTTGGCGACGGGCAAGTGCTAGGGTTCGGACTAGAGTGAGCACTGGGCGTTGGTCTAGGGCCCGAGGTAGGGCTAGTGGGAGCGGTAGGCGTAGCGCTGGGGTAGGCAAAGGGCATGGGGTGGGTATCGGGGTAAACCTCGGAGTAGGCCTAGGACCAGGAGTGGGAGCTTTGGCTAGGGGTAGGGATGGGGGTGGGCCTATGGGTAGGGGGAGCTGTAGGGACAGGGGTAGGGGTAGGACCAGAGGTAGTGCTAGGCGTAGGCCTAGGGCGAGGGGTAGTGCTCGGGGTAACCTAACCCTAACCCTAACCCTAACCCTAACACTAACCCTAACCCTAACCCTAAACCTAACACCAACCCTAACCCTAACCCTAACCCTAACCCTAACGCTAACCCTATACCTAACACCAACCCTAACCCTAACCCTAACCCTAAACCTAACACCAACCCTAACCCTAACCCTAACTCTAACCCTAACCCTAACACTAACCCTAACCCTAGCAACAACCCTAACCTTAACCCTAACCCTAACCCTAACACCAACACTAACCCTAATCCTAACCCTAACCCTAACCCTAACACCAACCCTAACCCTAACCCTAACCCTAACCCTAACACCAACCCTAACCCTAACCCTAACCCTAACCCTAACCCTATGCCTAACACAAACCCTAACCCTAACCCTAACCCTAACACCAACCCTAACCCTAACCCTAACGTTAACCCTAAACCTAACACCAACCCTAACCCTAACCCAAACCCTAACCCTAACACCAACACTAACCCTAACCCTAACCCTAACCCTAACCCTAACTCTAACACCAAACCTAACCCTAAACCTAACCCTAAACCCTAATCCTAACCCTAACCCTAACCCTAACCCTAACCCTAACCCTAACAAGGGCAAGGTGTACTGGTCAGCGACGGGCAAGTTCTAGCCCTCGGACTAGAGGGAGCCATGGGCGTTGGTCTAGGGCCTCAGCTAGGGCTAGTGAGAGCGGTAGGCGTAGCTCTGGGGTAGGCATAGAGCAAGGGGTGGGCGTCGAGGTAAGCCTCGGAGTAGGCCTAGGGCCAGGAGTGGGAGCTGTGGCTTGGGGTAGGGATGGGGGTGGGCCTATAAGTAGGGGGCGCTGTAGAACAAGGGGTAGGGGTAGGACCAGAGGTAGTGCTAGGCGTAAGCCTAGGGCGAGGGGTAGTGCTCGGGGTAGGGTTAGGTGAAGGGCTAGTGGTTGGCAGAGGCCCACGGGCAGTGTTAGGGTTAGGGCTCATGTTAGGCCTAGGACTAGTGGTAGTGGTAGGGGATGGCCGAGGGCTAGGGGTAACTGTCACAAGAGGGCTCCGGGTACTCCTAGGACTCCGAACGGATGTAGGGCTGGATTAGGGTGTGGCTAATGGTGGGTCCAGGGTGATATCGTAGGACACGGGTTAGTGCTCTGGCTATCGGTAGGGCAAGGTGTACCGGTTGGCGACGGGCAAGTGCTAGGCTTCGGACTAGAGTGAGCACTGGGCGTTGGTCTAGGGCCGGAGGTAGGGCTAGTGGGAGCGGTAGGCGTAGCGCTAAGGTAGGCAAAGGGCAAGGGGTGGGTGTCGGGGTAAACCTCGGAGTAGGCCTAGGACCAAAAGTGGGAGCTGTGGCTAGGGGTAGGGATGGGTGTGGGCTTATGGGTAGGGGGAGCTGTAGGGACAGGGGTAGGTGTAGGACCAGAGGTAGTGCTAGGCGTAGGCCTAGGGCGAGGGGTAGTGCTCGGGGTAACCTAACACTAACCCTAACCCTAACCCTAACACTAATCCTAACCCTAACCCTAACCCTAACCCTAACCCTAACCCTAACACCAAGCCTAACCCTAACCCTAACCCTAACCCTAACCCTAACACCAACCCTAACCCTAAGCCTAATCCTAACACCAACCCTAACCCTAATCCTAACCCTAACCCTAACCCTAACACCAACCCTAACCCTAACCCTAACCCTAACACCAACCCTAACCCTAACCCTAACCCTAACCCTAACCCTAACCCTATGCCTAACACAAACCCTAACCCTAACCCTAACCCTAACACCAACCCTAACCCTAACCCTAACGTTAACCCTAAACCTAACACCAACCCTAACCCTAACCCAAACCCTAACCCTAACACCAACACTAACCCTAACCCTAACCCTAACCCTAACCCTAACCCTAACACCAAGCCTAACCCTAACCCTAACCCTAACCCTAACCCTAACACCAACCCTAACCCTAAGCCTAATCCTAACACCAACCCTAACCCTAATCCTAACCCTAACCCTAACCCTAACACCAACCCTAACCCTAACCCTAACCCTAACACCAACCCTAACCCTAACCCTAACCTTAACCCTAACCCTAACCCTAACCCTAACACCAACCCTAACCCTAATCCTAACCCAAACCCTAACCCTAACCCTAACACTAATCCTAACCCTAACCCTAACCCTAACACCAAACCTAACCCTAACCCTAACCCTAACCCTAACCCTATACCTAACACCAACCCTAACCCTAACCCTAACAAGGGCAAGGTGTACTGGTCAGCGACGGGCAATTTCTAGGCCTCGGACTAGAAGGAGCCATGGGCGTTGGTCTAGGGCCTGAGCTAGGGCTAGTGAGAGCGGTAGGCGTAGCGCTGGGGTAGGCATAGGGCAAGGGGTGTGTGTCGAGGTAAACCTCGGAGTAGGCCTAGGGCCAGGAGTGGGAGTTGTGGCTAGGGGTAGGGAAGGGGGTGGGCCTATGGTAGGGGGAGCTGTAGGGCCAGGGGTAGGGGTAGGACCAGAGGTAGTGCTAGGCGTAGGCCTAGGGCGAGGGGTAGTGCTCGGGGTAGGGTTAGGTGAAGGGCTAGTGGTTGGCAGAGGCCCACGGGCAGTGTTATGGTTAGGGCTCATGTTAGGCCTTGGACTAGTGGTAGTAGTAAAAAATTGCCGAGGGCTAGGGGTAGGTGTCACGGGAGGGCTCCGGGTAGTCCTAGGACTTTGAACGGATGTGGGTCATGATTAGGGTGTGGCTAATGGTGCGTCCAGGGTGATTTCGTAGGACACGAGTTAGTGCTCTGGCTATCAGTAGGGCAAGGTGTACCGGTTGGCGACGGGCAAGTGCTAGGCTTCGGACTAGAGTGAGCACTGGGCGTTGGTCTAGGGCCCGAGGTAGGGCTAGTGGGAGCGGTAGGCGTAACGCTGGGGTAGGCAAATGGCAAGAAGTGGGTGTCGGGGTAAACCTCGGAGTAGGCCTAGGACCAGGAGTGGGAGCTGTGGCTAGGGGTAGGGATGGGGGTGGGCCTATGGGTAGGGGGACCTGTAGAAACAGGGGTAGGGGTAGGACCAGAGGTAGTGCTAGGCGTAGGCCTAGGGCGAGGGGTAGTGCTCGGCGTAACCTAACCCTATCCCTAACCCTAACACTAACCCTAACCCTAACCCTAAGACCAACCCTAACCCTAACCCTAACCCTAACCCTAACCCTATACCTAACACCAACCCTAACCCTAACCCTAACCCTAACCCTAACACCAACCCTAACCCTAACCCTAACCCTAACCCTAACACCAACCCTAACCCTAATCCTAACCCTAACCCTAACCCTAACCCTAACACTAACCCTAACCCTAACCCTAACCTTAACACCAACCCTAACCCTAACTCTAACCCTAACCCTAACACTATACCTAACACGAACCCTAACCCTAACCCTAACCCTAACCCTAACACCAACCCTAACCCTAACCCTAACCCTAACCCTAACCCTAACACCAACCCTAATCCTAATCCTAACCCTAACCCTAACCCTAACCCTAACCCTAACACCAACCCTAACCCTAACCCTAACCCTAACCCTAACCCTAAACCTAACACCAACCCTGACCCTAACCCTAACCATAACCCTAACACCAACCCTAACCCTAACCCTAACCCTAAACCCTAATCCAATCCTAACCCTAACCCTAACACTAACCCTAACAAGGGCAAGGTGTACTGGTCAGCGACGGGCAAGTTCTAGGTCTCGGACTAGAGGGAGCCATGGGCGTTGGTCTAGGGCCCGAGCTAGGGCTAGTGAGAGCAATAGGCGTAGCGCTGGGGTAGGCATAGGGCAAGGGGTGGGTGTCGAGGTAAACCTCGGAGTAGGCCTAGGGCCAGGCGTGGGAGCTGTGGCTGGGGTAGGGGTGGGGGTGGGCCTATGGGTAAAGGGAGCTGTAGGGCCAGGGGTAGTGGTAGGACCAGAGGTAGTGCTAGGCGTAGGCCTAGGGCGAGGGGTAGTGCTCGGGGTAGGGTTAGTTGAAGGTCTAGTGTTTGGCAGAGGCCCACGGGCAGTGTTAGGGTTAGGGCTCATGTTAAGCCTAGGACTAGTGGTAGTGGTAGGGGTTGGCCGAGGGCCAGGGGTAGGTGTCACGAAACGGCTCGGGTAGTCCTAGGACTCGGAACAGGTGTAGGGCTGTATTAGGGTGTGGTAAGGGTGGGTTTAGGGTGATTTCGTAGGACACGGGTTACTGCTCTGGCTAACGGTAGGGCAAGGTATACTGGTCGGCCTCGGGCAAGTGGTAGGCCTCTGACTATAGAGAGCACTGGGCGTTAGTCTAGGGCCCGAGCTAGGGCTAGTGGGAGCGGTAGGCGTAGCGCTGGGATAGGCATAAAGCAAGGGGTGGGTGTCGGGGTAAACTTCGGAGTAGGTTTGGGGCAGGAGTTGGAGTTTTGGCTAGGGGTAGGGATGGGGGTGGGCCCAGGGGTAGGTGGAGCTGTAGGGCCAGGGGTAGGGGTAGGAACAGAGGTAGTGCTAGGCGTAGGCCTAGGGCGAGGGGTAGTGCTCGGGGTAGGGTTAGTTGAAGGGCTAGTGGTTGGCAGAGGCCCACGGGCAGTGTTAGAGTTAGGGCTCATGTTAAGCCTAGGACTAGTGTTAGTGGTAGGGGTTGGCCGAGGGCTAAGGGTAGGTGTCACGGGAGGGCTCCGTGTAATCCTAGGACTCAGAACAGGTGTAGGGCTGGATTAGGGTGTGGTAAGGGTGGGACCAGGGTGATTTCGTAGAACACGGGTTACTGCTCTGGCTAACGGTTGGGCAAGGTGTACTGGTCGGCGACGGGCAAGTGCTAGGCCTCGGACTAGATGAGCACTGGGCTTTGGTCTAGGGCCCGAGCTACGGCTAGTGGGAGCGATAGGCGTAGCGCTGGGGTAGGCATAGGGCAAGGGGTGGGTGTCGGGGTAAACCTCGGAGTAGGCTTTGGGCCAGAGGTTGGAGTTGTGGCTAGGGGTAGGGATGGGGGTGGGCCTATTAGTAGGGGGAGCTGTAGGGCCAGGGGTAGGGGCAGGACCAGAGGTAGTGCTAGTCGTAAGCCTAGGGCGAGGGGTAGTGCTCGGGGTAGGGTTAGGTAAGGGCTAGTGGTTGGCAGAGGCCCACGGACAGTGTTAGGGTTAGGGCTTATGATAGGCCTAGGACTAGTGGTAGTGGTAGGGGATAGCCGAGGGCTAGGGGTAGGTGTCACGGGAGGGCTCCGGATAGTCCTAGGACTCCGAACGGATGTGGGGCATGATTAGTGTGTGGCTAATGGTGAGTCCAGGGTGATTTCTTAGGACAAGGGTTAGTGATCTGGCTTTCGGTAGGGCAGGGTGTATTGGTCGGTGACGGGGAAGTGCTAGGCTTCGGACTAGAGTGAGCACTGGGCGTTGGTCTAGGGCCCGAGGTAGGGCTAGTGGGAGCGGTAGGCGTAGCGCTGTGGTAGGCAAAGGGCAAAGGGTGGGTGTCGGGGTAAACCTTGGAGTAGGCCTAGGACCAGGAGTGGGAGCTGTGGCTAGGGGTAGGGATGGGGGTGGGCCTATAGGTAGGGGGAGCTGTAGGGCCAGGGGTAAAAGTAGGACCAGAGGTAGTGCCAGGCGTACGCCTAGGGCGAGGGGTAGTGCTCGGGGTGACCTAACCCTAACCCTAACCCTAACCCTAACCCTAACACCAACCCTAACGCTAATCCTAACCCTAACCCTAACACCAACCCTAACCCTAACACCAACCCTAACCCTAATCCTAACCCTAAACCTAACACCAACCCTAACCCTAACCCTAACCCTAAACCCTAACCCTAACCCTTACCCTAACACTAACAAGGGCAATGTGTGCTAGTCAGCGACGGGCAAGTTCTAGGCCTCGGACTAGAGGGAGCCATGGGCGTTGGTCTAGGGCCCGAGCTAGGGCTAGTGGGAGCGGTAGGCGTAGCGCTTGGGTAGGCATAGGGTAAGGAGTGGGTGTCGAGGTAAACCTCGGAGTAGGCCTAGGGCCAGGAGTGGGAGCTGTGGCTAGGGGTAGGGGTGGGGGTGGGCCTATGGGTAGGGGGAGCTGTAGGGCCAGGGGTAGTGGTAGGACCAGAGGTAGTGCTAGGCGTAAGCCTAGGGCGAGGGGTAGTGCTCGGGGTAGGGTTAGGTGAAGGGCTAGTGGTTGGCAGAGGCCCACGGGCATTGTTAGGGTTCGGGCTCATGTTAAGCCTAGGACTAGTGGTAGTGGTAGGGGTTGGCCGAGGACTAGGGGTAGGTGTCACGAAATGGCTCCGGGTAGTCCTAGGACTCCGAACGGATGTAGGGCTGGATTAGGGTGTGGCTAATGGTATGTCCAGGGTGATTTCGTAGGACACGGGTTAGTGCTCTGGCTATTGGTAGGGCAAGGTGTACCGGTTGGTGACGGGCCAGTGCTAGGCTTCGGACTAGAGTGAGCACTGGGCGTTGGTCTAGGGCCCGAGGTAGGGCTAGTGGGAGCGGTAGGCGTAGCGCTGGGGTAGGCAAAGGGCAAGGGGTGGGTGTCGGGGTAAACCTCGAAGTAGGCCTAGAACCAGGAGTGGGAGCTGTGGCTAGGGGTAGGGATGGGGGTGGGCCTATGGGTAGGGGGAGCTGTAGGGACTGGGGTAGGGGTAGGACCAAAGGTAGTGCTAGGCGTAGGCCTAGGGCGAGGGGTAGTGCTCGGGGTAACCTAACCCTAACCCTAACCCTAACCATAACACTAACCCTAACACTAACCCTAAACCTAACACCAACCCTAACCCTAAACCTAACCCTAACCCTAACCCTATACCTAACACCAACCCTAAACCTAACCCTAACCCTAACCCTAACCCTAACACCAACCCTAACCCTAACCCTAACCCTAGCCCTAACCCTTACCCTAACCCTAACAACAACCCTAACCCTAACCCTAACCCTACCCTATCACCAACTCTAACCCTAATCCTAACCCTAACCCTAACCCTAACACCAACCCTAACCCTAACCCTAACCCTAACCCTAACCCTATGCCTAACACGAACCCTAACCCTAACCCTAACCTTAACACCAACCCTAACCCTAACCCTAACGCTAACCCTAAACCTAACACCAATCCTAACCCTAACCCAAACCCTAACCCTAACACCAACCCTAACCCTAACCCTAACCCTAACCCTAACCCTAACCCTAAACCTAACACCAACACTTACCCTAACCCTAACCCTAACTCTAACACCAAACCTAACCCTAACCCTAACCCTAAACCCTAACCCTAACCCTCACCCTAACCCTAACCCTAACCCTAACAAGGGCAAGGTGTACTGGTCAGCGACGGGCAAGTTCTAGGCCTTGGACTAGAGGGAGCCATGGGTGTTGGTCTAGGGCCCGAGCTAGGGCTAGTGAGAGCGGTAGGCGTAGCGCTGGGGTAGGCATAGAGCAAGGGGTGGGCGTCGAGGTAAGCCTCGGAGTAGGCCTAGGGCCAGGAGTGGGAGCTGTGGCTAGGGGTAGGGATGGGGGTGGGCCTATAAGTAGGGGGCGCTGTAGAACCAGGGGTAGGGGTAGGACCAGAGGTAGTGCTAGGCGTAAGCCTAGGGCGAGGGGTAGTGCTCGGGGTAGGGTTAGGTGAAGGGCTAGTGGTTGGCAGAGGCTCACGGGCAGTGTTAGGGTTAGGGCTCATGTTAGGCCTAGGACTAGTGGTAGTGGTAGGGAATGGCCTAGGGCTAGGGGTAACTGTCACAAGAGGGCTCCGAGTAGTCCTAGGACTCCGAACGGATGTAGGGCTGGATTAGGGTGTGGCTAATGGTGGGTCCAGGGTGATTTCATAGGACACGGGTTAGTGCTCTGGCTATCGGTAGGGCAAAGTGTACCGGTTGGCGACGGGCAAGTGCTAGGCTTCGGACTAGAGTGAGCACTGGGCGTTGGTCTAGGGCCCGAGGTAGGACTAGTGGGAGCAGTAGGCGTAGCGCTGGGGTAGGCAAAGGGCAAGGGGTGAATGTCGGGGTAAACCTCGGAGTAGGCCTAGGACCAGGAGTGGGAGCTGTGGCTAGGGGTAGGGATGGGGGTGGGCCTATGGTTAAGGGGAGCTGTAGGGACAGGGGTAGGGGTGGGACCAGAGGTAGTGCTAGGTGTAGGCCTAGGGCGAGGGGTAGTGTTCGGGGTAACCTAACACTAACCCTAACCCTATCACTAATCCTAACCCTAACCCTAACCCTAACACCAACCCTAACCCTAACCCTAATGCTAACCCTAACCCTATACCTAACACCAATCCTAACCCTAACCCTAACCCTAACCCTAACACCAACCCTAACCCTAACCCTAACCCTCACCATAACCCTATACCTAACACCAACCCTAACCCTAACCCTAACCCTAACACCAACCCTAACCCTAACCCTAACTCTATACCTAACATCAACCCTAACCCTAACCTTAACCCTAACCCTAACACCAACCCTAACCCTAACCCTAAACCCTAACCCTAACCCTAACAAGGGCAAGGTGTACTGGTCAGCGACGGGCAAGTTCTAGGCCTCGGACGAGAGGGAGCCATGGGCGTTGGTCTAGGGCCCGAGCTAGGGCTAGTGGGAGCGTTAGGCGTAGCGCTAGGGTAGGCATAAAGCAAGGGGTGGGTGTCGTGGTAAACCTCGGAGTAGGCCTAGGGCCAGGAGTGGGAACTGTGGCTAGGGGTAGGGGTGGGGGTGGGCCTATGGGTAGAAGGATCTGTAGGGCCAGGTGTAGTGGTAGGACCAGAGGTAGTGCTAGGCGAAAGCCTAGGGCGAGGGGTAGTGCTCGGGGTAGTGTTAGTTGAAGGGCTAGTGTTTGACAGAGGCCCACGGGCAGTGTTAGGGTTAGGGCTCATGTTAAGCCTAGGACTAGTGGTAGTGGTAGGGGTTGGCCGAGGGCTAGGGGTAGGTGTCACGAAATGGCTCCGAGTAGTCCTAGGACTCGGAACAGGTGTAGGGCTGTATTAGGGTGTGGTAAGGGTGGGTCCAGGGTGATTTTGTAGGACACGGGTTACTGCTCTGGCTAACGGTAGGGCAAGGTGTACTGGTCGGCCTCGGGCAAGTGGTAGGCCTCTGACTAGAGAGAGCACTGGGCGTTGGTCTAGGGCCCGAGCTAGGGCTAGTGGGAGCGGTAGGCGTAGCGCTGGGATAGGCATAGGGCAAGGGGTGGGTGTCGGGGTAACTTCGGAGTAGGCTTTGGGCCAGGAGTTGGAGTTTTGGCTAGGGGTAGGGATGGGGATGGGCCCAGGGGTAAAGGGAGCTGTAGGGCCAGGGGTAGGGTTAGGACCAGAGGTAGTGCTAGGCGTAGGCCTAGGGCGAGGGGTAGTGCTCGGGGTAGGGTTAGTTGAAGGGCTAGTGGTTGGCAGAGGCCCACGGGCAGTGTTAGGGTTAGGGCTCATGTTAAGCTTAGGACTAGTGGTAGTGGAAGGGGTTGGCCGAGGGCTAGGGGTAGGTGTCACGGGAGGGCTCTGGGTAGTCCTAGGACTCAGAACAGGTGTAGGGCTGGATTAGGGTGTGGTAAGGGTGGGTCCAAAGTGATTTCGTAGGACACGGGTTACTGCTCTGGCTATCGGTAGGGCAAGATGTACTGGTCGGCGACGGGCAAGTGCTAGGCCTCGGACTAGATGAGCACTGGGCTTTGGTCTAGGGCCTGAGCTAGGGCTAGTGGGAGCGATAGGCGTAGCGCTGGGGTAGGCATAGGGCAAGGGGTGGGTGTCAGGGTAAAGTTCGGAGTAGGCTTTGGGCCAGGAGTTGGAGTTTTGTCTAGGGGTAGGGATGGGGAAGGGCCCAGGGGTAGGGGGAGCTCTAGGGCCAGGGGTAGGGGTAGGACCAGAGGTAGTGCTAGGCGTAGGCCTAGGGCGAGGGGTAGTGCTCTGGGTAGGGATGGTGAAGGGCTAGTGGTTAGCTGAGGCCCACGGGCAGTGTTACGGTTAGGGCTCATGTTAGGCCTAGGACTAGTGGTAATGGTAGGTGTTGGCCGAGGGCTCGGGGTAGGTGTCACGGGAGGGCTCCGGGTAATCCTAGGACTCGGAACGGGTGTAGGGCTGGATTAGTGTGTGGTAAGTGTGGGTCCAGGGTGATTTCATAAAACACGGGTTAGTGCTATGGCTAACGGTAGGGCAAGGTGTACTGGTCGGCGTCGGGCAAGTGGTAGACCTCGGACTAGAGGGAGCAGAGGGAGTTGGTCTAGGGCCCGAGCTAGGGCTAGTGGGAGCGGTAGGCGTAGCACTGGGGTAGGCATAGGGCAAGGGGTGGGTGTTGGGGTAAACCTCGGTATAGGCTTTGGGCCAGGAGTTGGAGTTGTGGCTAGGGGTAGGGATGGGGGTGGGCCTATGGGTAAGGGAAGCTGTAGTGCCAAGGGTAGGGGTAGGACCAGAGGTAGTGGTAGGCGTAGGCCTAGGGCGATTGGTAGTGCTCGGGGTAGGGTTAGGTGAAGGGCTAGTGGTTGGCAGAGGCCCACGGACAGTGTTAGGGTTAGGGCTCATGTTAGGCCTAGGACTAGTGGTAGTGGTAGGAAATGGCCGATGGCTAGGGGTAGGTGTCACGGGAGGGCTCTGGGTAGTCCTAGGACTCCGAACGGATGTGGGGCATGATTAGGGTGTGGCTAATGGTGGGTCCAGGGTGATTTCGTAGGACAAGGGTTAGTGCTCTGGCTATCGGTAGGGCAAGGTGTACTGGTCGGTGACGGGCAAGTGCTAGGATTCTGACTAGAGTGAGCACTGGGCGTTGGTCTAGGGCTCGAGGTACGGCTAGTGGGAGCGGGAGACGTAGCTCTGGGGTAGGCAAAGGGCAAGGAATGGGTGTCGGGGTAAACCTCGGAGAAGTTCAAGGACCAGGAGTGGGAGCTGTGGATAGGGGTAGAAATGGCGGTGGGCCTATGGGTAGGGGGAGATGTAGGGCCAGGGGTAGGGGTAGGACCAGAGGTAGTGCCAGGCGTAGGCCTAGGGCGAGGGGTATTGCTCGAAGTAACCTAACCCTAACCCTAACCCTAACCCTAAAACTAACCCTAACCCTAACCCTAACCCTAACACCAAACCTAACCCTAACCCTAACCCTAACCCTAACCATAAACCTAACCGCAACCCTAACCCTAATCCTAACCCTAACCCTAAAACCAACCCTAACCCTAACCCTAACCCTAAACCCTAACCCTAACCCTAACCCTAACCCTAACCCTAACAAGGGCAAGGTGTACTAGTCAGCGACGGGCAAGTTCTAGGCTTCGGACTAGAGGGAGCCATGGGCGTTGGTCTAGGGCCCAAGTTAGGGCTAGTGGGAGCGGTAGGCGTAGCGCTGGGGTAGGCATAGGGCAAGGGGTGGGTGTCGAGGTAAACCTCGAGTAGGCCTAGAGCCAGGAGTGGGAGCTGTGGCTAGTGGTAGGGTTGGGGGTGGGCCTATGGGTATGGGGAGCTGTAGGGCCAGAGTAGTGGTAGGAACAGAGGTAGTGCTAGGCGTAAGCCTAGGGCGAGGGGTAGTGCTCGGGTTAGGGTTAGTTGAAGGGCTAGTGGTTGGCAGAGGCCCACGGGCAGAGTTAGGGTTAGGGCTCATGTTAAGCTTAGGACTAGTGGTAGTGGTAGGGGTTGGCCGAGGGCTAGGGGTAGGTGTCACGGGAGGGCTCCGGGTAGTCCTAGGACTCGGAAAAGGTGTAGGGCTGGATTAGGGTGTGGTAAGGGTGGGTCCAGGGTGATTTCGTAGAACACGGGTTAGTGCTCTGGCTAACGGTAGGGCAAGGTGTACTGGTCGGCGTCGGGCAAGTGGTAGGCCTCGGACTAGAGGGAGCTTGGGCGTTGGTCTAGGGCCCGAGATAGGGCTAGTGGGAGCGGTAGGCGTAGCGCTGGGGTAGGCATAGGGCAAGGGGTGGGTGTCGAGGTAAACCTCGGAGTAGGCCTAGGGCAAGGAGTGGGAGCCTTGGCTAGGGGTAGGGGTAGGGGTGGGCCTATGGGTAGGAGGAGCTGTAGGGCCAGAGGTAAAGGTAGGACCAGAGGTAGTGCTAGGCGTAGGCCTAGGGCGAGGGGTAGTGATCGGGGTAACCTGATCCTAACCCTAAACCTAACCCTAACCCTAACCTAACCCTAACACTAACACCAACCCTAACCCTAACCCTAACCCTAACCCTATACCTAACACCAACCGTAACCCTAACCCTAACCCTAACCCTAACCCTAACCCTAACCCTAACCCTAACCCTAACCCTAACAAGGGCAAGGTGTACTGGTCAGCGACGGGCAAGTTCTAGGCCTCGGACTAGAGGGAGCCATGGGCGTTGGCCTACTGCCCGAGCTAGGGCTAGTGGGAGCGGTAGGCGTAGCGCTGGGGTAGGCATAGAGCAAGGGGTGGGTGTCGAGGTAAACCTCGGAGTAGGCCTAGGGTTAGGAGTGGGAGCAGTGGCTAGGGGTAGGGGTGGGGGTGGGCCTATGGGTAGGGGGAGCTGTATGGCCAGGTGTAGGGGTAGGACCAGAGGTAGTGCTAGGCGTAGGCCTAGGGTGAGGGGTAGTCCTCGGGGTAGGGTTAGTTGAAGGGCTAGTGGTTGGCAGAGGCCCATGGACAGTGTTAGGGTTAGTGCTCATGTTAAGCTTAGGACTAGTGGTAGTGGTAGGGGTTGGCCGAGGGCTAGGGGTAGGTGTACGGGAGGGCTCCGGGTAGTCCTAGGACTCGGAACAGGTTTAGGGCTGGATTAGGGTGTGGTAAGGGTGGGTCCAGGGTGATTTCGTAGGACACGGGTTAGTGTTCTGGCTATTGGTACGCAAGGTGTACTGGTCGGAGACGGGCAAGTGCTAGGCTTCGGACTAGAGTGAGCACTGTGCGTTGGACTAGGGCCCGAGCTAGGTCTAGTGGGACCGGTAGGCGTAGCACTGAGGTAGGCATAGGGCAAGGGGTGGGTGTCGGGGTAAACCTCGGAGTAGGCTTTGGGCCAGAGGTTGGAGAAGTGGCTAGGGGTAGGGATGGGGGTGGGCCTATAAGTAGGGGAGCTGTAGGGCCAGAGGAAGGGGTAGGACCAGAGGTAGTGCTAGGCGTAGGCCTAGGGCGAGGGGTAGTCCTCGGGGTAGGGTTAGTTGAAGGGCTAGTGTTTGGCAGAGGCCCACGGGCAGTGTTAGGGTTAGGGCTCATGTTAAGCCTAGGACTAGTGGTAGTGGTAGGGGTTGGCCGAGGACTAGAGGTAGGTGTCACGAAATGGCTCCCGGTAGTCCTAGGACTCGGAACAGGTGTAGGGCTGTATTACGGTGTGGTAAGGGTGGGTCCAGGGTGATTTCGTAGGACACGGGTTAGTGCTATGGCTAAAGGTAGGGCAAGGTGTACTGGTCGGCGTCGGGAAAGTGGTAGGCCTCGGACTAGAGGGAGCACTGGGCGTTGGTCTAGGGCCCGAGCTAGGGCTAGTGGGAACGGTAGGCGTAGCACTGGGGTAGGCATAGGGCAAAGGGTGGGTGTCGGGGTAAACCTCGGAGTAGGCTTTGGGCCAGGAGTTGGAGTTGCGGCTAGGGGTAGGGATGGGGGTGGGCCTATGGTTAGGGAGAGCTGTAGGGCCAGGGGTAGGGGTAGGACCAGAGGTAGTGATAGGCGTAGGCCTAGGGTGAGGGGTAGTGCTCGGGGTAGGATTAGTTGAAGGGCTAGTGGTTGGCAGAGGCCCACGGGCAGTGTTAGGGTTAGGGCTCATGTTAAGCTTAGGACTAGTGGTAGTGGTAGGGGTTGGCCGAGGGCTAGGGGTAGGTGTCACGGGAGGGCTCCGGGTAGTCCTAGGAATCGGAACAGGTTTAGGGCTGGATTAGGGTGTGGTAAGGGTGGGTTCAGGGTGATTTCGTAGGACACGGGTTACTGCTCTGCTAACGGTAGTGCAAGGTGTACTGGTCGGCGACGGGTAAGTGCTAGGCCTCGGACTAGATGAGCACTGGGCGTTGGTCTAGGGCCTGAGCTAGGGCTAGTGGCAGCGATAGGCGTAGCGCTGGGGTAGGCATAGGGCAAGGGGTGGGTGTCGGGTAAACCTCGGAGTAGGCCTAGTGCCAGGAGTTGAAGCTGTGGCTAGGGGTAGGGATATGGGTGGACCTATAGTTATGGGGAGCTGTAGGGCCAGGGGTAGCGGTAGGACCAGAGGTAGTGCTAGGCGTAGGCCTAGGGCGAGGGGTAGTGCTCTGGATAGGGATGGTGAAGGGCTAGTGGTTAGCTGAGGCCCATGGGCAGTGTTAAGGTTAGGGCTCATGTTAGGCCTAGGACTAGTGGTAGTGGTAGGGGTTGGCCGAGGGCTAGGGGCAGGTGTCACGGGAGAGCTCCGGGTAGTCCTAGGACTCGGAACAGGTGTAGGGCTGGATTAGAGTGTGGTAAGGGTGGGTCCAGTGTGATTTCGTAGGACACGGGTTAGTGCTCTGCTAAAGGTAGGGCAAAATGTACTGGTCGGCGTCGGGCAAGTGTTAGGCCTCGGACTAGATGAGCACTGGGCGTTGGTCTAGGGCCCGAGCTAGGGCTAGTGGGAGCGGTAGGCGTAGCACTGGGGTAGGCATAAGGCAAGGGTTGGGTGTCGGGAAAACCTCGGGGTAGGCTTTGGGCCAGGAGTTGTAGTTGTGGCTAGGGGTAGGGATGGGGGTGGGCCTATGGGTAGGGGGAGCTGTAGGGCCAGGGGTAGGGGTAGGAAAAGAGGTAGTGCTAGGCCTAGGCCTAGGGCGAGGGGTAGTGCTCGAGGAAGAGTTAGGTGAAGGGCAAGTGGTTGGCAGATGCCCACGGGCAGTGTTAGGGTTAGGGCTCATGTTAGGCCTAGGACTAGTGGTAGTGGTAGGGGATGGCCGAGGGCTACGGGTAGGTGTCACGGGAGGGCTCCCGGTAGTCATAGGACTTAAAACGGATGTAGGGTTGGATTAGGGTGTGACTAATGGTGGGTCCACGGTGATTTCGTAGGACACAGGTTAGTGCTCTGGCTATCGGTAGGGCAAGGTGTACTGGTCGGCGTTGGGCAAGTGCTAGGCTTCGGACTAGAGTGAGCACTGGGCGTTGGTCTAGGGCCCGAGGTAGGGCTAGTGGGAGCGGTAGGCGTAGCGCTGGGGTAGGCAATGGGCAAGGGGTGGGTGTCGGGGTAAACCTCAGAGTAGGCCTAGGACCAGGTGTGGGAGCTGTGGCTAGGGGTAGGGATGGGGGTGGGCCTATGGGTAGGGGGAGCTGTAGGGCCAGGGGTAGGGGTAGGACCAAAGGTAGTGCTAGGCGTAGGCCTAGGGCGAGGGGTAGTGCTCGGGGTAACCTAACCCTAACCCTAACCCTAACACTAACCCTAACCCTAATCCTAACCCTAACACCAACCCTAACCCTAACCCTAACCCTAACCCTATACCTAACACTAACCGTAACCCTAATCCTAACCCTATACCTAACACCAACCCTAACCCTAACCCTAACCCTAACACCAACCCTAACCCTAATCGTAACCGTAACCCTAACCCTAACCCTAACACTAACCCTAACCCTAACCCTAACCCTAACACCAACCCTAACCCTAACCCTAACCCTAACCTTATACCTAACACCAACCCTAACCCTAACCCTAACCCTAACCCTAACACTAACCCTAACCCTAACCCTAACCCTAACACCAACCCTAACCCTAAGCCTAATGCTAACCCTAACCCTATACCTAACACCAACCCTAACCCTAACCCTAACCCTAACCCTAACACCAACCCTAACCCTAACCCTAAAGCTAACCATAACCCTATACCTAACACCAACCCTAACCCTAACCCTAACCCTAACACCAACCCTAACCCTAACCCTAACCCTATACCTAACACCAACCCTAACCCTAACCCTAACGCTAACACCAACCCTAACCCTAACCCTAACCCTAATCCTAACCCTAACCCTATACCTAACACCAACCCTAACCCTAACCCTAAACCCTAAACCTAACCCTAACCCTAACCCTAACCCTAACCCTAACAAGGGCAAGGTGTACTGGTCAGCGAAGGGCAAGTTCTAGGCCTCGGACGAGAGGGAGCCATGGGCGTTGGTCTAGGGCTCGAGCTAAAGCTAGTGGAAACGGTAGGCGTAGCGCTGGGGTAGGCAAAGGGCAAGGCGTGGGTGTCGAGGTAAACCTCGGTGTAGGCCTAGGGCCAGGAGTGGGATCTGTGGCTAGGGGTAGGGGTGGGGGTGGACCTATGGGTAGGGGAAGCTGTAGGGCCAGGGGTAGTGGTAGGACCAGAGGTAGTGCTAGGCGTAGGACTAGGGCGAGGGGTAGTGCTCGGGGTAGGGTTAGTTGAAGGGCTAGTGTTTGGCAGAGGCCCACGGGCAGTGTTAGGGTTAGGGCTCATGTTAAGCCTAGGACTAGTGGTAGTGGTAGGGGTTGGCCGAGGGCTAGTGGTAGGTGTCACTGGAGGGCTCCGGGTAGTCCTAGGACTCGGAACAGGTGTAGGGCTGTATTAGGGTGTGGTAAGGGTGTGTCCAGGGTGATTTCGAAGGACACGGGTTAGTGCTATGGCTAAAGGTAGGGCAAGGTGCACTGGTCGGCGTCGGGCAAGTGTTAGGCCTCGGACTAGAGGGAGCACTGGGCGTTGGTCTAGGGCCCGAGCTAGGGCTAGTGGGAGCGTTAGGCGTAGCACTGGGGTAGGCATAGGGCAAAGGGTGGGTGTCGGGGTAAACCTCGGAGTAGGCTTTGGGCCAGGAGTTGGAGTTGTGGCTAGGGGTGGATGGGTTGGGCCTATGGGTAGGGGGAGCTGTAGGGCCAGGGGTAGGGGTAGGACCATAGGTAGTGCTAGGCGTAAGCCTAGGGCGAGGGGTAGTGCTCGGGGTAACCTAACACTAACCCTAACCCTATCACTAATCCTAACCCTAACCCTAACCCTAACACCAACCCTAACCCTAACCCTAATGCTAACCCTAACCCTATACCTAACACCAATCTTAACCCTAACCTTAACCCTAACCCTAACACCAACCCTAACCCTAACACTAACCCTAACCCTAAACCTAACACCAACCCTAACCCTAACCCAAACCCTAACCCTAACACCACCCTAACCATAACCCTAACCCTAAACCCTAAACCTAACCCTAACCCTAACCCTAAACCTAACACCAACCCTAACCCTAACCCTAACCCTAACCCTAACACAAATCTAACCCTAACCCTAACCCTAACCCTAAACCTAACACCAACCCTAAACCTAACCCTAACCCTAACCCTAACAAGGGCAAGGTGTACTGGTCAGCGACGGGCAAGTCTAGGCCTCGACTAGAGGGAGCCATGGGCGTTGGTCTAGGGCCCGAGCCTGGGCTAGTGGGAGCGGTAGGCATAGCGCTGGGGTAGGCATAGGGCAAGGGGTGTGTGTCGGGGTAAACCTCGGAGTAGGCCTAGTGCCAGGAGTTGGAACTGTGGCTAGGTGTAGGGATGGGGGTGGGCCTATAAGTAGGGGGAGCTGTAGGGCCAGGGGAAGCGGAAGGATTAGAGGTAGTGCTAGATGTTAGCCTAGGGCGAGGGGTAGTGCTCTGGGTAGGGTTAGGTGAAGGGCTTGTGGTTGGCTTATGCCCACGGGCAGTGTTAGTCTTAGGGCTCATGTTAGGCCTAGGACTAGTGGTAGTGGTAGGGATGGCCGAGGGCTATGGATAGGTGTCACGGGAGGGCTTCGGGTAGTCCTAGGACTCAAAACGGGTGTAGGGCTGCATTAGGGTGTGGTAAGGGTGGGTCCAGGGTGATTTCGTAGGACACGGGTTACTGTTCTGGCTAACGGTAGAGCAAGGTGTACTGGTCGGCGTCGGGCAGGTGGTAGGCCTCGGACTAGAGGGAGCACTGAGCGTTGGTCTAGGGCCCGAGCTAGAGCTAGTGGGAGCGGTAGGCGTAGCACTGGGGTAGGCATAGGGCAAGGGGTGGGTGTCGGGGTAAACCTCGGAGTAGGCTTGGGCCAGAGGTTGGAGTTGTGGCTAGGGGTAGGGATGGGGGTGGGCCTATAAGTAGGGGGAGCTGTAGGGCCAGGGGTAGGTGTAGGACGAGAGGTAGTGCTAGGCGTAAGCCTAGGGCGAGGGGTAGTGCTCGGGGTAACCTAACCCTAACCCTAACCCTAACCCTAACACTAACACTAACCCTAACCCTAACCCTAACCCTAACACCAACCCTAAACCTAACCCTAACCCTACCCTAACCCTAACCATAACCCTATACCTAACACCAACCCTAACCCTAACCCTAACCCTAACACCAACCCTAACCCTAACCCTAACCCTATACCTAACACCAACCCTAACCCTAACCCTAACCCTAACCCTAACACCAACCCTAACCCTAACCCTAAATTCTAACCCTAACCCTAACCCTAACTTTAACAAGGGCAAGGTGTACTGGTCAGCGACGGGCAAGTTCTAGGCCTCGGACGAGAGGGAGCCATGGGCGTTGGTCTAGGGCCCGAGCTAGGGCTAGTGGAAACGGTAGGCGTAGCGCTGGGGTAGGCATAGGGCAAGTGGTGGGTGTCGAGGTAAACCTCGGTGTAGGCCTAGGGCCAGAAGTGGGAGCTGTGGCTAGGGGTAGGGGTGGGGGTGGACCTATGGATAGGGGGAGCTGTAGGGCCAGGGGTAGTGGTAGGACCAGAGGTAGTGCTAGGCGTAGGCCTAGGGCGAGGGGTAGTGCTCGGGGTAACCTAACCCTAACCCTAACCCTAACCCTAACCCTAACCCTAACCCTATACCTAACACCAACACTAACCCAAACCCTAACCCTAACACTAACACCAACCCTAACCCTAACCCTAACCCTAACCCTAACCCTAACCCTAACCCTAACCCTAACCCTAACCCTAACACCAACCCTAACCCTAACCCTAACCCTAACCCTAACACCAACCCTAACCCTAATCCTAACCCTAACCCTAACCCTAACACCAACCCTAACCCTAACCCTAACCCTATCCCTAACACCAACCCTAACCCAAACCCTAACCCTAACCCCAACCCTATGCCTAACACCAACCCTAACCCTAATCCTAACCCTAACCCTAACACCAACCCTAACCCTAATCCTAACCCTAACCCTAACCCTAAACCTAACACTAACCCTAACCCTAACCCTAACCCTAACCCTAACACCAACCCTAACCCTAACCCTAACCCTAACCCTAACCCTATACCTAACACCAACCCTAACCCTAACCCTAACCCTAACCCTAACACCAACTCTAACCCTAACCCTAACCCTAACCCTAACCCTAACACCAACCCTAACCCTAATCCTAAGCCTAACCCTAACTCTAACCCTAACCCTAACACCAACCCTAACCCTAACCCTAACCCTAACCCTAACCCTAAACCTAACACCAACCCTAACCCTAACCCTAACCCTAACCCTAACACCAACCCTAACCCTAACTCTAAACCCTAACCCTAACCCTAACACTAACCCTAACCCTAACCCTAACAAGGGCAAGGTGTACTGGTCAGCGACGGGCAACTTCTAGGCCTCGGACTAGAGGGAGCCATGGGCGTTGGTCTAGGGCCCGAGGTAGGGCTAGTGGGAGCAGTAGTCATAGCGCTGGGGTAGGCAAAGGGCAAGGGGTGGGTGTCGGGGTAAACCACGGAGTAGGCCTAGGACCAGGAGTGGGAGCTGTGGCTAGGGATAGGGATGGCGGTGGGCCTATGGGTAGGGGGAGCTGTAGGGCCAGGGGTAGGGGTAGGACCAGAGGTAGTGCTAGGCGTAGGCCTAGGGCGAGGGGAAGTGCTCGGGGTAACCTAACCGTAAACCTACCCCTAATCCTAACACTAACCCTAACCCTAACACCAACCCTAACCCAAACCCTAACCCTAAACCTAAACCTAACACCAACCCTAACTCTAACCCAAACCCTAAACCTAACACCAACCCTAACCCTAACCCTAACCCTAAACCCTAAACCTAACCCTAACCCTAACCCTAACCCTAACCCTAAACCTAACACCAACCCTAACCCTAACCCTAACCCTAACCCTAACCCTAACACAAATCTAACCCTAACCCTAACCCTAACCCTAACCCTAAACCTAACACCAAACCTAACCCTAACCCTAACCCTAACCATAACAAGGGCAAGGTGTACTGGTCAGCGACGGGCAAGTTTAGGCCTCGGACTAGAGGGAGCCATGGGCGTTGGTCTAGGGCCCGAGCCTGGGCTAGTGGGAGCGGTAGGCATAGCGCTGGGGGAAGGCATAGGTTAAGGGGTGTGTGTCGGGGTAAACCTCGGAGTAGGCCTAGTGCCAGGAGTTGGAGCTGTGGCTAGGGGTAGGGATGGGGGTGGGCCTATAAGTAGGGGGAGCTGTAGGGCCAGGGGTAGGGGTAGGACGAGAGGTAGTGCTAGGCGTAAGCCTAGGGCGAGGGGTAGTGCTCGGGGTAGGGTTAGGTGAAGGGCTAGTGGTTGGCATAGGCCCACGGGCAGTGTTAGGTTTAGGGCTCCTGTTAGGCCTAGGACTAGTGGTAGTGGTAGGGGATGGGCGAGGGCTAGGGGTAACTTTCACGGGAGGGCTCCGGGTAGTCCTAGGACTCCGAACGGATGTAGGGCTGGATTAGGGTGTGGCTAATGATGGGTCCAGGGTGATTTCGTAGGACACGGGTTAGTGCTCTGGCTATCGGTAGGGCAAGGTGTACCGGTTGGCGACGGGCAAGTGCTAGGCTTCGGACTAGAGTGAGCACTGGGCGTTGGTCTAGGGCCCGAGGTAGGGCTAGTGGGAGCGGTAGGTGTAGCGCTGGGGTAGGCAAATGGCAAGGGGTGGGTGTCGGGGTAAACCTCGGAGTAGGCCTAGGACCAGGAGTGGGAGCTGTGGGTAGGGGTAGGGATGGGGGTGGGCCTATTGGCAGGGGGAGCTGTAGGGACAGGTGTAGGGGTAGGACCAGAGGTAGTGCTAGGCGTAGGCCTAGGGCGAGGGGTAGTGCTCGGGGTAACCTAACCCTAACCCTAACCCTAACACTAACACTAACCCTAACCCTAACCCTAACCCTAACACCAACCCTAAACCTAACCCTAACCCTAACCCTAACCCTAACCATAACCCTATACCTAACACCAACCCTAACCCTAACCCTAACCATAACACCAACCCTAACCCTAACCCTAACCCTATACCTAACACCAACCTTAACCCTAACCCTAAACCTAACTCTAACACCAACCCTAACCCTAAACCTAAACCCTAACCCTAACCCTAACCCTAACTTTAACAAGGGCAAGGTGTACTGGTCAGCGACGGGCAAGTTCTAGGCCTCAGACGAGAGGGAGCCATGGGCGTTGGTCTAGGGCCCGAGCTAGGGCTAGTGGAAACGGTAGGCGTAGCGCTGGGGTAGGCATAGGGCAAGGGGTGGGTGTCGAGGTAAACCTCGGTGTAGGCCTAGGGCCAGAAGTGAATGCTGTGGCTAGGGGTAGGGGTGGGTGTGGGCCTATGGGTAGGGGGAGCTGTAGGGCCAGGGGTAGTGGTAGGACCAGAGGTAGTGCTAGGCATAGGCCTAGGTCGAGGGGTAGTGCTCGGGGTAGGGTTAGTTGAAGGGCTAGTGGTTGGCAGAGGCCCACGGGCAGTGTTAGGGTTAGGACTCATGTTAAGCCTAGGACTAGTGGTAGTGGTAGGGGTTGGCCGAGGGCTAGGGGTAGGTGTCACGGGAGGGCTCCGAGTAGTCCTAGGACTCGGAACGGGTGTAGGGCTGGATTAGGGTGTGGTAAGTGTGGGTCCAGGGTGATTTCGTAGGACACGGGTTAGTGTTCTGGCTATTGGTAGGCAAGGTGTACTGGTCGGAGACAAGCAAGTGCTAGGCTTCGTACTAGAGTGAGCACTGGGCGTTGGACTAGGGCCCGAGCTAGGGCTAATGGGAGCGGTAGGCGTAGCACTGGGGTAGGCATAGGGCAAAGGGTGGGTGTCGGGGTAAACCTCGGAGTAGGCTTTGAACCAGAAGTTGGTGTTGCGGCTAGGGGTAGGGATGGGGGTGGGCCTATGGGTAGGGGGAGCTGTAGGGCCAGGGGTAGGGGTAGGACCAGAGGTCGTGCTAGGCGTAGGCCTAGGGCGAGGGGTAGTGCTCGGGGTAGAGTTAGGTGAAGGGCTAGTGGTTGGCAGAGGCCCACGGGCAGTGTTACGGTTAGGGCTCATGTTAGGCCTAGGACTAGTGGTAGTAGTAAAGGATGGCCGAGGGCTAGGGGTAGGTGTCACGGGAGGACTCCGGGTAGTCCTAGGACTCCGAACGGTTGTGGGTCAAGATTAGGGTGTGGCTAATGGTGCGTCCAGGGTGATTTCGTAGGACACGGGTTAGTGCTCTGGCTATCGGTAGGCAAGGTGTACTGGTAGGCGACGGGCAAGTGCTAGGCTTCGGACTAGAGTGAGCACTGGGCGTTGGTCTAGGGCCCGAGGTAGGGCTAGTGGGAGCGGCGGGCATAGCGCTGGGGTAGGCAAAGGGCAAGGGGTGGGTGTCGGGGTAAACCACGGAGTAGGCCTAGGACCAGGAGTGGGAGCTGAGGCTAGGGATAGGGATGGCGGTGGGCCTATGGGTAGGGGGAGCTGTAGGGCCAGGGGTAGGGGTAGGACCAAAGGTAGTGCTAGGCGTAGGCCTAGGGCGAGGGGTAGTGCTCGGGGTAACCTAACCGTAAACCTACCTTTAATCCTAACACTAACCCTAACCCTAACACCAACCCTAACCCTAACCCTAACCCTAACCCTAAACCTAACACCAACCCTAACACTAACCCAAACCCTAACCCTAACACCAACCCTAACCCTAACCCTAACCCTAAACCCTAACCCTAACCCTAACCCTAACCCTAAACCTAACACCAACCCTAACCCTAACCCTAACCCTAACCCTAACCCTAACCCTAACCCTAACACAAATCTAACCCTAACCCTAACCCTAACCCTAACCCTAAACCTAACACCAAACCTAACCCTAACCCTAACCCTAACCCTAACAAGGGCAAGGTGTACTGGTCAGTGACGGGCAAGTCTAGGCCTCGGACTAGAGGAAGCCATGGGCGTTGGTCTAGGGCCCGAGCTTGGGCTAGTGGGAGTGGTAGGCATAGCGCTGGGGTAGGCATAAAGCAAGGGGTGTGTGTGGGGGTAAACCTCGGAGCAGGCCTAGTGCCAGGAGTTGGAGCTGTGGCTAGGGGTAGGGATGGGGGTGGGCCTATAAGTAGGGGGAGCTGTAGGGCCAGGGGAAGCGGTAGGACCAGAGGTAGTGCTAGGTGTTAGTCTAGGGCGAGGGGTAGTGCTCTAGGTAGGGTTAGGTGAAGGGCTTGTGGTTGGCTGATGCCCACGGGCAGTGTTAGTCTTAGGGCTCATGTTAGGCCTAGGAATAGTGGTAGTGGTAGGGGTTGGCCGAGGGCTAGGGATAGGTGTCACGGGAGGGCTCCGGGTAGTCCTAGGACTCAAAACGGGTATAGGGCTGCATTAGGGTGTGGTAAGGGTGGGTCCAGGGTGATTTCGTAAGACACGGGTTAGTGTTCTGGCTAACGGTAGGGTAAGGTGTACTGGTCGGCGTCGGGCAGGTGGTAGGCCTCGGACTAGAGGGAGCACTGGGCGTTGGTCTAGGGCCCGAGCTAGGGCTAGTGGGAGCGGTAGGAGTAGCGCTGGGGTAGGCATAGGGCAAGGGGTGGGTGTCGGGGTAAACCTCGGAGTAGGCTTTGGGCCAGAGGTTTGAGTTGTGGATAGGGGTAGGGATGGGGGTGGGCTTATTAGTAGGGGGAGCTGTAGGGCCAGGGGTAGGGGTAGGACCAGAGGTAGTGCTAGGCGTAGGCCTAGGGCGAGGGGTAGTGCTCGGGGTAGGGTTAGTTGAAGGGCTAGTGGTTGGCAGAGGCCCACGGGCAGTGTTAGGGTTAGGGCTCATGTTAAGCCTAGGACTAGTGGTAGTGGTAGGGGTTGGCCGCGGGCTAGGGGTAGGTGTCACGGGAGGGCTCCGGGTAGTCCTAGGACTCAGAAAAGGTGTAGGGCTGGATTAGGGTGTGGTAATGGTGGGTCCAGGGTGATTTCGTAGAACACGGGTTACTGCTCTGGCTAACGGTAGGGCAAGGTGTACTGGTCGGCGACGGGCAAGTGCTAGGCCTCGGACTAGATGAGCACTGGGCTTTGGTCTAGGGCCCGAGCTAGGGCTAGTGGGAGCGATAGGCGTAGCGCTGGGGTAGGCATAGGGCAAGGGGTGGGTGTCGGGGTAAACCTCGGAGTAGGCTTTGGGCCAGAGGTTGGGGTTGTGGATAGGGGTAGGGATGGGGGTGGGCTTATTAGTAGGGGGAGCTGTAGGGCCAGTGGTAGGGGTAGGACCAGAGGTAGTGCTATGCGTAAGCCTAGGGCGAGGGGTAGTGCTCGGGTTAGGGCTACGTGAAGGGCTAGTGGTTGGCAGAGGCCCACGGACAGTGTTAGGGTTAGGGCTCATGTTAGGCCTAGAACTAGTGGTAGTGGTAGGAGATAGCCCAGGGCTAGGTTAGGTGTCACGGGAGGGCTCTGGGTAGTCCTAGGACTCCTAACGGATGTGGGGCATGATTAGGGTGTGGCTAATGGTGGGTCCAGGGTGATTTCGTAGGACAAGGGTTAGTGATCTGGCTTTCGGTAGGGCAGGGTGTATTGGTCGGTGACGGGCAAGTGCTAGGCTTCGAACTAGAGTGAGCACTGGGCGTTGGTCTAGGGCCTGAGGTAGGGCTAGTGGGAGCGGTAGACGTAGCGCTATGGTAGGCAAAGGGCAAGGGGTGGGTGTCGGGGTAAACCTCGGAGTAGGCCTAGGACCAGGAGTGGGAGCTGTGTCTAGGGGTAGGGATGGGGGTGGGCCTATGGGTAGTGGGAGCTGTAGGGCCAGGGGTAGGGGTAGGACCAGAGGTAGTGCCAGGCGTACGCCTAGGGCGAGTGGTAGTGCTCGGGGTGACCTAACCCTAACCCTAACCCTAACCCCAACCCTAACCCTAACACCAACCCTAACCCTAATCCTAACCCTAACCCTAACCCCAACCCTAACACTAACACCAACCCTAACCCTAATCCTAAACCTAAACCTAACACCAACCCTAACCCTAACCCTAAGCCTAAACCCTAACCCTAACCCTTACCCTAACCCTAACAAGGGCAATGTGTACTAGTCAGCGACGGGCAAGTTCTAGGCCTCGGACTAGAGGGAGCAATGGGCGTTGGTCTAGGGCCCGAGCTAGGGCTAGTGGGAGCGGTAGGCGTAGCGCTGGGGAAGGCATAGGGCAAGGGGTGGGTGTCGAGGTAAACCTCGGAGTAGGCCTAGGGCCAGGATTGGGAGCTGTGGCTAGGGGTAGGGTTGGGGGTGGGCCTATGGGTAGGGGGAGCTGTAGGGCCAGGGTAGTCGTAGGACGAGAGGTAGTGCTAGGCGTAGGCCTAGGGCGAGGGGTAGTGCTTGGGGTAGGGTTAGTTGAAGGGCTAGTGTTTGGCAGAGGCCCTCGGGCAGTGTTAGGGTTAGGGCTCATGTTAAACCTAGGACTAGTGGTAGTGGTAGGGGTTGGTTGAGGGCTAGGGGTAGGTGTCACGAAATGGCTCCAGGTAGTCCTAGGCCTCGGAACAGGTGTAGGGCTGTATCAGGGTGTGGTAAGGGTGGGTCCAGGGTGATTTCGTAGGACACGGGTTACTGCTCTGGCTAACGGTAGGGCAAGATGTACTGGTCGGCCTCGGGCAAGTGGTAGACCTCTGACTAGAGAGAGCACTGGGCGTTGGTCTAGGGCCCGAGCTAGGGCTAGTGGGAGCGTTGGGCGTAGCGCTGGGGTAGGCATAGGGCAAGGGGTGGGTTGTGGGGTAAACTTCGGAGTAGGCTTTGGGCCAGGAGTTGGAGTTTTGGCTAGGGGTAGGGATGGGGGTGGGCCCAGAAGTAGGGGGAGCTGTAGGGCCAGGGGTAGGGGTAGGACCAGAGGTAGTGCTAGGCGTAGGTCTAGGGCGAGGGGTAGTGCTCGGGGTAGGGTTAGTTGAAAGGCTAGTGGTTGGCAGAGGCCCACGGGCAGTGTTAGGGTTAGGGCTCATGTTAAGCCTAGGACTAGTGGTAGTGGTAGGGGTTGGCCGAGGGCTAGGGGTAGGTGTCACGGGAGGGCTCCGGGTAGTCCTAAGACTCAGAACAGGTGTAGGGCTGGATTAGGGTGTGGCTAATTGTGGGTCCAGGGTGATTTCGTAGGACAAGGGTTAGTGATCTGGCTATCGGTAGGGCAAGGTGTACTGGTCGGTGTCGGGCAAGTGCTAGGCTTTGGACTAGAGTGAGCACTGGGCGTTGGTCTAGGGCCCGAGGTAGGGCTAGTGGGAGCGGTAGGCGTAGCGCTGTGGTAGGCAAAGGGCAAGGGGTGTGTGTCGGGGTAAACCTCGGAGTAGGCCTAGGACCAGGAGTGGGAGCTGTGGCTAGGGGTAGGGATGGGGGTGGGCCTATGGGTAGGGGGAGCTGTAGGGCCAGGGGTAGGGGTAGGACCAGAGGTTGTGCCAGGCGTAGGCCTAGGGCGAGGGGTAGTGCTCAAGGTAACCTAACCCTAACCCTAACCCTAACCCTAACCCTAACCCTAACCCTAACCCTAACATCAACCCTAACCCTAACACTAACCCTAACCCTAACCCTAAACCTAACACCAACCCTAACCCTAACCCTAACCCTAACCCTAAACCTAAAACCAACCCTAACCCTAACCCTAACCATAACCCTAACAAGGGCAAGGTGTACTGGTCAGCGACAGGCAAGTCTAGGCCTAGGACTAGAGGGAGCCATGGGCGTTGGTTTAGGGCCCGAGCCTGGGCTAGTGGGAGCGGTAGGCATAGCGCTGGGCTAGGCATAGGGCAAGGGGTGTGTGTCGGGGTAAACCTCGGAGTAGGCCTAGTGCCAGGAGTTGGAGTTGTGGCTAGGGGTAGGGATGGGGGTGGGCCTATAAGTAGGGGGAGCTGTAGGGCCAGGCGAAGCGGTAGGACCAGAGGTAGTGCTAGGTGTTAGCCTAGGGCGAGGGGTAGTGCTCTGGGTAGGGTTAGGTGAAGGGCTTGTGGTTGGCTGATGCCCACGGGCAGTGTTAGTCTTAGGGCTCATGTTAGGCCTAGGACTAGTGGTAGTGGTAGGGGTTGGCCGAGGGCTAGGGATAGGTGTCACGGGAGGGCTTCGGGTAGTCCTAGGACTCAAAACGGGTGTAGGGCTGCATTAGGGTGTGGTAAGAGTGGGTCCAGGGTGATTTCCTAGGACACGGGTTAGTGTTCTGGCTAACGGTAGGGCAAGGTGTACTGGTCGGCGTCGGGCAGGTGGTAGGCCTCGGACTAGAGGGAGCACTGGGCGTTGGTCTAGGGCCCGAGCTAGGGCTAGTGGGAGCGGTAGGCGTAGCACTGGGGTAGGCATAGGGCAAGGGGTGGGTGTCGGGGTAAACCTCGGAGTAGGCTTTGGGCCAGAGGTTGGAGTTGTGGCTAGGGGTAGGGATGGGGGTGGGTCTATAAGTAGGGGGAGCTGTAGGGCCAGGTGTAGGGGTAGGACGAGATGTAGTGCTAGGCGTAAGCCTAGGGCGAGGGGTAGTGCTCGGGGTAGGGTTAGGTGAAGGGCTAGTGGTTGGCAGAGGCCCACGGGCAGTGTTAGGTTTAGGGCACATGTTAGGCCTAGGACTAGTGGTAGTGGTAGGGGATGGGCGAGGGCTAGGGGTAACTGTCACAGGAGGGCTCCGGGTAGTCCTAGGACTCCGAACGGATGTAGGGCTGGATTAGGGTGTGGCTAATGATGGGTCCAGGGTGGTTTCGTAGGACACGGGTTAGTGCTCTGGCTATCGGTAGGGCAAGGTGTACCGGTTGGCGACGGGCAAGTGCTAGGATCGGACTAGAGTGAGCACTGGGCGTTGGTCTAGGGCCCGAGGTAGGGCTAGTGGGAGCGGTAGGCGTAGCGCTGGGGTAGGCAAAGGGCAAGGGGCGGGTGTCGGTGTAAACCTCGGAGTAGGCCTAGGACCAGGAGTGGGAGCTGTGGATAGGGGTAGGGATGGGGGTGTGCCTATGGGCAGGAAGAGCTGTAGGGACAGGGGTAGGGGTAGGACCAGAGGTAGTGCTAGGCGAAGGCCTAGGGCGAGGGGTAGTGCTCGGGGTAACCTAACCCTATTCCTAACCCTAACACTAAATCCCTAACACTAACCCTAACCCTAACCCTAACACCAACCCTAAACCTAACCCTAACCCTAACCCTAACCCTAACCCTAACCATAACCCTATACCTAACACCAACCCTAACCCTAACCCTAACCCTAACACCAACCCTAACCCTAACCCTAACCCCATACCTAACACCAACCCTAACCCTAACCCTAACCCTAACCCTAACACCAACCCTAACCCTAACCCTAAACCCTAACCCTAACCCTAACCCTAACTTTAACAAGGGCAAGGTGTACTGGTCAGCGACGGGCAAGTTCTAGGCCTCGGACGAGAGGGAGCCATGGGCGTTGGTCTAGGGCCCGAGCTAGGGCTAGTGGAAACGGTAGGCGTAGCGCTAGGGTAGGCATAGGGCAAAGGGTGGGTGTCGGGGTAAACCTCGGAGTAGGCTTTGGGCCAGAGGTTGGAGTTGTGGCTAGGGGTAGGGATGGGAGTGGGCCTATAAGTAGGGGGAGCTGTAGGGCCAGGGGAAGGGGTAGGACTAGAGGTAGTGCTAGGCGTAGGCCTAGGGCGAGGGGTAGTGCTCGGGGTAGGGTTAGTTGAAGAGCTAGTGTTTGGCAGAGGCCCACGGGCAGTGTTAGTGTTAGGGCTCATGTTAAGCCCAGGACTAGTGGTAGTGGTAGGGGTTGGCCGAGGACTAGAGGTAGGTGTCACGAAATGGCTCCGGGTAGTCCTAGGACTCGTAACAGGTGTAGGGCTGTATTAGGGTGTGGTAAGGGTGGGTCCAGGGTGATTTCGTAGGACACGGGTTAGTGCTATGGCTAAAGGTAGGGCAAGGTGTACTGTTCAGCGTCGGGAAAGTGGTAGGCCTCGGACTAGAGGGAGCACTGGGCGTTGGTCTAGGGCCCGAGCTAGGGCTAGTGAGAGCGGTAGGCGTAGCACTGGGGTAGGCATAGGGCAAAGGGTGGGTGTCGGGGTAAATCTCGGAGTAGGCTTTGGGCCAGGAGTTGGAGTTGTGGCTAGGGGTAGGGATGGGGGTGGGCCTATGGGTAGGGTGAGCTGTAGGGCCAGGGGTAGGGGTAGGACCAGAGGTAGTGCTAGGCGTAGGCCTAGGGCGAGGGGTAGTGCTCGGGGTAAAGTTAGGTGAAGGGCTAGTGGTTGGCAGAGGCCCACGGGCAGTGTTACGGTTAGGGCTCATGTTAGGCCTAGGACTAGTGGTAGTAGTAAAGGATGGCCGAGGGCTAGGGGTAGGTGTCACGGGAGGGCTCCGGGTAGTCCTAGGACTCCGAACGGATGTGGGTCATGATTAGGGTGTGGCTAATGGTGCGTCCAGGGTGATTTCGTAGGACACGGGTTAGTGCTCTGGCTATCGGTAGGCAAGGTGTACTGGTCGGCGACGGGCAAGTGCTAGGCTTCGGACTAGAGTGAGCACTGGGCGTTGGTCTAGGACCCGAGGTAGGGCTAGTGGGAGCGGTAGGTATAGCGCTGGGGTAGGCAAAGGGCAAGGGGTGGGTGTCGGGGTAAACCACGGAGTAGGCCTAGGACCAGGAGTGGGAGCTGTGGCTAGGGATAGGGATGGCGGTGGGCCTATGGGTAGGGGGAGCTGTAGGGCCAGGGGTAGGGGTAGGACCAGAGGTAGTGCTAGGCGTAGGCCTAGGGCGAGGGGTAGTGCTCAGGGTAACCTAATGTAAACCTACCCCTAATCCTAACACTAACCCTAACCCTAACACCAACCCTAACCCTAACCCTAACCCTTACCCTAAACCTAACACCAACCCTAACCCTAACCCAAACCCTAACCCTAACACCAACCCTAACCCTAACCCTAACCCTAAACCCTAAACCTAACCCTAACCCTAACCCTAACCCTAACCCTAACCCTAAACCTAACACCAACCCTAACCCTAACCCTAACCCTAACCCTAACCCTAACCCTAACACAAATCTAACCCTAACCCTAACCCTAACCCTAACCCTAAACCTAACACCAACCCTAACCCTAACCCTAAACCCTAAACCTAACCCTAACCCTAACCCTAACCCTAACCCTAACCCTAAACCTAACACCAACTCTAACCCTAACCCTAACCCTAACCCTAACCCTAACACAAATCTAACCCTAACCCTAACCCTAACCCTAACCCTAAACCTAACACCAACCCTAACCCTAACCCTAACCCTAACAAGGGCAAGGTGTACTGGTCAGCGACGGGCAAGTCTAGGCCTCGGACTAGAGGGAGCCATGGGCGTTGGTCTAGGGCCCGAGCCTGGGCTATTGGGAGCGGTAGGCATAGCGCTGGGGTAGGCATAAAGCAAGGGGTGTGTGTCGGGGTAAACCTCGGAGTAGGCCTAGTGCCAGGAGTTGGAGCTGTGGCTAGGGGTAGGGATGGGGGTGGGCCTATAAGTAGGGGGAGCTGTAGGGCCAGGGGAGCGGTAGGACCAGGGGTAGTGCTAGGTGTTAGCCTAGGGCGAGGGGTAGTGCTCTGGGTAGGGTTAGGTGAAGGGCTTGTTGTTGGCTGATGCCCACGGGCAGTTTTAGTCTTAGGGCTCATGTTAGGCCTAGGACTAGTGGTAGTGGTAGGGGATGGGCGAGGGCTAGGGGTAACTGTCACGGGAGGGCTCCGGGTAGTCCTAGGACTCCGAACGGATGTAGGGCTGGATTAGGGTGCGCTAAGAATGGGTCCAGGGTGATTTCGTAGGACACGGGTTAGTGCTCTGGCTATCGGTAGGGCAAGGTGTACCAGTTGGCGACGGGCAAGTGCTAGGCTTCGGACTAGAGTGAGCACTGGGCGTTTGTCTAGGGCCCGAGGTAGGGCTAGTGGGAGCGGTAGGCGTAGCGCTGGGGTAGGCAAAGGGCAAGGGGTGTGTGTCGGGGTAAACCTCGGAGTAGGCCTAGGACCAGGAGTGGGAGCTGTGGCTAGGGGTAGGGATGGGGGTGGGCCTATGGTTAGGGGGAGCTGTAGAGACAGGGGTAGGGGTAGGACCAGAGGTAGTGCTAGGCGTAGGCCTAGGGCGAGGGGTAGTGCTCGGGGTAACCTAACCCTAACCCTAACCCTAACACTAACACTAACCCTAACCCTAACCCTAACCCTAACACCAACCTTAAACCTAACCGTAACCCTAACCCTAACCCTATACCTAACACCAACCCTAACCCTAACCCTAATCCTAACCCTAACACCAACCCTAACCCTAACCCTAACCCTAACCCTAACACCAACCCTAACCCTAACCCTAACCCTAACCCTAACCCTAACACCAACCCTAACCCTAATCCTAACCCTAACCTAACCCTAACACCAACCCTAACCCTATCCCTAAACCCTAATCCTAACCCTAACCCTAACCCTAACAAGGGCAAGGTGTACTGGTCAGCGACGGGCAAGTTCTAGGCCTCGGACCAAAGGGAGCCATGGGCGTTGGTCTAGGGCCCGAGCTAGGGCTAGTTACAGCGGTAGGCGTAGCGCTGGGGTAGGCATAGGGCAAGGGTGGGTGTCGAGGTAAACCTCGGAGTAGGCCTAGGGCCAGGAGTGGGAGCTGTGGCTAGTGATAGGGTTCGGGGTGGGCCCATGGGTAGGGGGAGCTGTAGGGCCAGGGGTAGTGGTAGGACCAGAGGTAGTGCTAGGCGTAGGCCTAGGGCGAGGGGTAGTGCTCGGGGTAGGGTTAGTTGAAGGGCTAGTGTTTGGCAGAGGCCCACGGGCAGTGTTAGGGTTAGGGCTCATGTTGAGCCTAGGACTAGTGGTAGTGGTAGGGGTTGGCCGAGGACTAGGGGTAGGTGTCACGAAATGGCTCCGGGTAGTCCTAGGACTCGGAACAGGTGTAGGGCTGTATTAGGGTGTGGTTAGTGTGGGTCCAGGGTGATTTCGTAGGACACGGGTTACTGCTCTGGCTAACGGTAGGGCAAGGTGTACTGGTCGGCGACGGGCAAGTGCTAGGCCTCGGACTAGATGAGCACTGGGCTTGGGTCTAGGGCCCGAGCTAGGGCTTGTGGGAGCGATAGGTGTAGCGCTGGCGTAGGCATAGGGCAAGGGGTGGGTGTCGGGGTAAACCTCGGAGTAGGCTTTGGGCCAGAGGTTGGAGTTGTGGCTAGGGGTAGGGATGGGGGTGGGTCTATTAGTAGGGGGAGCTGTAGGGCCAGGGGTAGGGGTATGACCAGAGGTAGTGCTAGGCGTAAGCCTAGGGCGAGGTGTAGTGCTCGGGGTAGGGTTAGGTGAAGGGCTAGTGGTTGGCAGAGGACCTCGGACAGTGTTAGGGTTAGGGCTCATGTTAGGCCTAGGACTAGTGGTAGTGGTAGGGGATAGCCCAGGGGTAGGTTAGGTGTCACGGGAGGGCTCCGGGTAGTCCTAGGACTCCGAACGGATGTGGGGCATGATTAGGGTGTGGCTAATGGTGGGTCCAGGGTGATTTCGTAGGACAAGGGTTAGTGATCTGGCTTTCGGCAAGGCAGGGTGTATTGGTCGGGGACGGGCAAGTGGTAGGCTTCGGACTAGAGTGAGCACTGGGCGTTGGTCTAGGGCCAGAGGTAGGGGTAGTAAGAGCGGTAGACGTAGGGCTATGGTAGGCAAAGGGCAAGGGGTGGGTGTCGGGGTAAACCTCGGAGTAGGCCTAAAACCAGGAGTGGGAGCTGTGTCTAGGGGAAGGGATGGGGGTGGGCCTATGAGTAGAAGGAGCTGTAGGGCCAGGGGTAGGGGTAGGACCAGAGGTAGTTCCAGGCGTACGCCTAGGGCGAGGGGTAGTGCTCGGGGTGACCTAACCCTAACCCTAACCCTAACCCCAAACCTAACCCTAACACCAACCCTAACCCTAATCCTAACCCTAACCCTAACACCAACCCTAACCCTAACCCTAACCCTAAACCCTAACCGTAACCCTTACCCTAACCCTAACAAGGGCAATGTGTACTAGTCAGCGACGGGCAAGTTCTAGGCCTCGGACTAGAGGGAGCCATGGGCGTTGGTCTAGGGCCTGAGCTAGGGCTAGTGGGAGCGGTAGGCGTAGCGCTGGGGTAGGCATAGGGCAAGGGGGGGGTGTCGAGTTAAACCTCGGAGTAGGCCTAGGACCAGGAGTGGGAGCTGTGTCTAGGGGTAGGGATGGAGTTGGGCCTATGGGTAGGGGGAGCTGTAGGGCGAGGGGTAGGGGTAGGACCAGAGGTAGTGTCAGGCGTACGCCTAGGGCGAGGGGTAGTGCTCGGGGTGACCTAACCCTAACCCTAACCCTAACACTAACCCTAACCCTACCCCGAACACCAACCCTAACCCTAATCCTAACCCTAACCCTAACACCAAACCTAAACCTAACACCAACCCTAACCCTAATCCTAACCCTAAACCTAACACCAACCCTAACCCTAACCCTAACCCTAACTCTAAACCCTAACCCTAACCCTTACCCTAACCCTAACAAGGGCAATGTGTACTAGTCAGCGACGGGCAAGTTCTAGGCCTCGGACTAGAGGGAGCAATGGGCGTTGGTCTAGGGCCCGAGCTAGGGCTAGTGGGAGCGGTAGGCGTAGCGCTGGGGAAGGCATAGGGCAAGGGGTGGGTGTCGAGGTAAACCTCGGAGTAGGCCTAGGGCCAGGATTGGGAGCTGTGGCTAGGGGTAGGGTTGGGGGTGGGCCTATGGGTAGGGGGAGCTGTAGGGCCAGGGTAGTCGTAGGACGAGAGGTAGTGCTAGGCGTAGGCCTAGGGCGAGGGGTAGTGCTTGGGGTAGGGTTAGTTGAAGGGCTAGTGTTTGGCAGAGGCCCTCGGGCAGTGTTAGGGTTAGGGCTCATGTTAAGCCTAGGACTAGTGGTAGTGGTAGGGGTTGGCCGAGGGCTAGGGGTAGGTGTCACGAAATGGCTCCAGGTAGTCCTAGGCCTCGGAACAGGTGTAGGGCTGTATCAGGGTGTGGTAAGGGTGGGTCCAGGGTGATTTCGTAGGACACGGGTTACTGCTCTGGCTAACGGTAGGGCAAGATGTACTGGTCGGCCTCGGGCAAGTGGTAGACCTCTGACTAGAGAGAGCACTGGGCGTTGGTCTAGGGCCCGAGCTAGGGCTAGTGGGAGCGTTGGGCGTAGCGCTGGGGTAGGCATAGGGCAAGGGGTGGGTTTTGGGGTAAACTTCGGAGTAGGCTTTGGGCCAGGAGTTGGAGTTTTGGCTAGGGGTAGGGATGGGGGTGGGCCCAGAAGTAGGGGGAGCTGTAGGGCCAGGGGTAGGGGTAGGACCAGAGGTAGTGCTAGGCGTAGGTCTAGGGCGAGGGGTAGTGCTCGGGGTAGGGTTAGTTGAAAGGCTAGTGGTTGGCAGAGGCCCACGGGCAGTGTTAGGGTTAGGGCTCATGTTAAGCCTAGGACTAGTGGTAGTGGTAGGGGTTGGCCGAGGGCTAGGGGTAGGTGTCACGGGAGGGCTCCGGGTAGTCCTAAGACTCAGAACAGGTGTAGGGCTGGATTAGGGTGTGGCTAATTGTGGGTCCAGGGTGATTTCGTAGGACAAGGGTTAGTGATCTGGCTATCGGTAGGGCAAGGTGTACTGGTCGGTGTCGGGCAAGTGCTAGGCTTTGGACTAGAGTGAGCACTGGGCGTTGGTCTAGGGCCCGAGGTAGGGCTAGTGGGAGCGGTAGGCGTAGCGCTGTAGTAGGCAAAGGGCAAGGGGTGTGTGTCGGGGTAAACCTCGGAGTAGGCCTAGGACCAGGAGTGGGAGCTGTGGCTAGGGGTAGGGATGGGGGTGGGCCTATGGGTAGGGGGAGCTGTAGGGCCAGGGGTAGGGGTAGGACCAGAGGTTGTGCCAGGCGTAGGCCTAGGGCGAGGGGTAGTGCTCAAGGTAACCTAACCCTAACCCTAACCCTAACCCTAACCCTAACCCTAACCCTAACATCAACCCTAACCCTAACACTAACCCTAACCCTAACCCTAAACCTAACACCAACCCTAACCCTAACCCTAACCCTAACCCTAAACCTAACACCAACCCTAACCCTAACCCTAACCCTAACCCTAACAAGGGCAAGGTGTACTGGTCAGCGACAGGCAAGTCTAGGCCTAGGACTAGAGGGAGCCATGGGCGTTGGTTTAGGGCCCGAGCCTGGGCTAGTGGGAGCGGTAGGCATAGCGCTGGGCTAGGCATAGGGCAAGGGGTGTGTGTCGGGGTAAACCTCGGAGTAGGCCTAGTGCCAGGAGTTGGAGTTGTGGCTAGGGGTAGGGATGGGGGTGGGCCTATAAGTAGGGGGAGCTGTAGGGCCAGGGGAAGCGGTAGGACCAGAGGTAGTGCTAGGTGTTAGCCTAGGGCGAGGGGTAGTGCTCTGGGTAGGGTTAGGTGAAGGGCTTGTGGTTGGCTGATGCCCACGGGCAGTGTTAGTCTTAGGGCTCATGTTAGGCCTAGGACTAGTGGTAGTGGTAGGGGTTGGCCGAGGGCTAGGGATAGGTGTCACGGGAGGGCTTCGGGTAGTCCTAGGACTCAAAACGGGTGTAGGGCTGCATTAGGGTGTGGTAAGAGTGGGTCCAGGGTGATTTCGTAGGACACGGGTTAGTGTTCTGGCTAACGGTAGGGCAAGGTGTACTGGTCGGCGTCGGGCAGGTGGTAGGCCTCGGACTAGAGGGAGCACTGGGCGTTGGTCTAGGGCCCGAGCTAGGGCTAGTGGGAGCGGTAGGCGTAGCACTGGGGTAGGCATAGGGCAAGGGGTGGGTGTCGGGGTAAACCTCGGAGTAGGCTTTGGGCCAGAGGTTGGAGTTGTGGCTAGGGGTAGGGATGGGGGTGGGTCTATAAGTAGGGGGAGCTGTAGGGCCAGGTGTAGGGGTAGGACGAGATGTAGTGCTAGGCGTAAGCCTAGGGCGAGGGGTAGTGCTCGGGGTAGGGTTAGGTGAAGGGCTAGTGGTTGGCAGAGGCCCACGGGCAGTGTTAGGTTTAGGGCACATGTTAGGCCTAGGACTAGTGGTAGTGGTAGGGGATGGGCGAGGGCTAGGGGTAACTGTCACAGGAGGGCTCCGGGTAGTCCTAGGACTCCGAACGGATGTAGGGCTGGATTAGGGTGTGGCTAATGATGGGTCCAGGGTGGTTTCGTAGGACACGGGTTAGTGCTCTGGCTATCGGTAGGGCAAGGTGTACCGGTTGGCGACGGGCAAGTGCTAGGATCGGACTAGAGTGAGCACTGGGCGTTGGTCTAGGGCCCGAGGTAGGGCTAGTGGGAGCGGTAGGCGTAGCGCTGGGGTAGGCAAAGGGCAAGGGGTGGGTGTCGGTGTAAACCTCGGAGTAGGCCTAGGACCAGGAGTGGGAGCTGTGGCTAGGGGTAGGGATGGGGGTGTGCCTATGGGCAGGAAGAGCTGTAGGGACAGGGGTAGGGGTAGGACCAGAGGTAGTGCTAGGCGAAGGCCTAGGGCGAGGGGTAGTGCTCGGGGTAACCTAACCCTAATCCTAACCCTAACACTAAAACCCTAACACTAACCCTAACCCTAACCCTAACACCAACCCTAAACCTAACCCTAACCCTAACCCTAACCCTAACCCTAACCATAACCCTATACCTAACACCAACCCTAACCCTAACCCTAACCCTAACACCAACCCTAACCCTAACCCTAACCCCATACCTAACACCAACCCTAACCCTAACCCTAACCCTAACCCTAACACCAACCCTAACCCTAACCCTAAACTCTAACCCTAACCCTAACCCTAACTTTAACAAGGGCAAGGTGTACTGGTCAGCGACGGGCAAGTTCTAGGCCTCGGACGAGAGGGAGCCATGGGCGTTGGTCTAGGGCCCGAGCTAGGGCTAGTGGAAACGGTAGGCGTAGCGCTAGGGTAGGCATAGGGCAAAGGGTGGGTGTCGGGGTAAACCTCGGAGTAGGCTTTGGGCCAGAGGTTGGAGTTGTGGCTAGGGGTAGGGATGGGAGTGGGCCTATAAGTAGGGGGAGCTGTAGGGCCAGGGGAAGGGGTAGGACTAGAGGTAGTGCTAGGCGTAGGCCTAGGGCGAGGGGTAGTGCTCGGGGTAGGGTTAGTTGAAGAGCTAGTGTTTGGCAGAGGCCCACGGGCAGTGTTAGTGTTAGGGCTCATGTTAAGCCTAGGACTAGTGGTAGTGGTAGGGGTTGGCCGAGGACTAGAGGTAGGTGTCACGAAATGGCTCCGGGTAGTCCTAGGACTCGTAACAGGTGTAGGGCTGTATTAGGGTGTGGTAAGGGTGGGTCCAGGGTGATTTCGTAGGACACGGGTTAGTGCTATGGCTAAAGGTAGGGCAAGGTGTACTGTTCAGCGTCGGGAAAGTGGTAGGCCTCGGACTAGAGGGAGCACTGGGCGTTGGTCTAGGGCCCGAGCTAGGGCTAGTGAGAGCGGTAGGCGTAGCACTGGGGTAGGCATAGGGCAAAGGGTGGGTGTCGGGGTAAATCTCGGAGTAGGCTTTGGGCCAGGAGTTGGAGTTGTGGCTAGGGGTAGGGATGGGGGTGGGCCTATGGGTAGGGTGAGCTGTAGGGCCAGGGGTAGGGGTAGGACCAGAGGTAGTGCTAGGCGTAGGCCTAGGGCGAGGGGTAGTGCTCGGGGTAAAGTTAGGTGAAGGGCTAGTGGTTGGCAGAGGCCCACGGGCAGTGTTACGGTTAGGGCTCATGTTAGGCCTAGGACTAGTGGTAGTAGTAAAGGATGGCCGAGGGCTAGGGGTAGGTGTCACGGGAGGGCTCCGGGTAGTCCTAGGACTCCGAACGGATGTGGGTCATGATTAGGGTGTGGCTAATGGTGCGTCCAGGGTGATTTCGTAGGACACGGGTTAGTGCTCTGGCTATCGGTAGGCAAGGTGTACTGGTCGGCGACGGGCAAGTGCTAGGCTTCGGACTAGAGTGAGCACTGGGCGTTGGTCTAGGACCCGAGGTAGGGCTAGTGGGAGCGGTAGGTATAGCGCTGGGGTAGGCAAAGGGCAAGGGGTGGGTGTCGGGGTAAACCACGGAGTAGGCCTAGGACCAGGAGTGGGAGCTGTGGCTAGGGATAGGGATGGCGGTGGGCCTATGGGTAGGGGGAGCTGTAGGGCCAGGGGTAGGGGTAGGACCAGAGGTAGTGCTAGGCGTAGGCCTAGGGCGAGGGGTAGTGCTCAGGGTATACTAATGTAAACCTACCCCTAATCCTAACACTAACCCTAACCCTAACACCAACCCTAACCCTAACCCTAACCCTTACCCTAAACCTAACACCAACCCTAACCCTAACCCAAACCCTAACCCTAACACCAACCCTAACCCTAACCCTAACCCTAAACCCTAAACCTAACCCTAACCCTAACCCTAACCCTAACCCTAACCCTAAACCTAACACCAACCCTAACCCTAACCCTAACCCTAACCCTAACCCTAACCCTAACACAAATCTAACCCTAACCCTAACCCTAACCCTAACCCTAAACCTAACACCAACCCTAACCCTAACCCTAAACCCTAAACCTAACCCTAACCCTAACCCTAACCCTAACCCTAAACCTAACACCAACTCTAACCCTAACCCTAACCCTAACCCTAACCCTAACCCTAACACAAATCTAACCCTAACCCTAACCCTAACCCTAACCCTAAACCTAACACCAACCCTAACCCTAACCCTAACCCTAACAAGGGCAAGCTGTACTGGTCAGCGACGGGCAAGTCTAGGCCTCGGACTAGAGGGAGCCATGGGCGTTGGTCTAGGGCCCGAGCCTGGGCTATTGGGAGCGGTAGGCATAGCGCTGGGGTAGGCATAAAGCAAGGGGTGTGTGTCGGGGTAAACCTCGGAGTAGGCCTAGTGCCAGGAGTTGGAGCTGTGGCTAGGGGTAGGGATGGGGGTGGGCCTATAAGTAGGGGGAGCTGTAGGGCCAGGGGAGCGGTAGGACCAGGGGTAGTGCTAGGTGTTAGCCTAGGGCGAGGGGTAGTGCTCTGGGTAGGGTTAGGTGAAGGGCTTGTTGTTGGCTGATGCCCACGGGCAGTTTTAGTCTTAGGGCTCATGTTAGGCCTAGGACTAGTGGTAGTGGTAGGGGATGGGCGAGGGCTAGGGGTAACTGTCACGGGAGGGCTCCGGGTAGTCCTAGGACTCCGAACGGATGTAGGGCTGGATTAGGGTGTGCTAATGATGGGTCCAGGGTGATTTCGTAGGACACGGGTTAGTGCTCTGGCTATCGGTAGGGCAAGGTGTACCAGTTGGCGACGGGCAAGTGCTAGGCTTCGGACTAGAGTGAGCACTGGGCGTTTGTCTAGGGCCCGAGGTAGGGCTAGTGGGAGCGGTAGGCGTAGCGCTGGGGTAGGCAAAGGGCAAGGGGTGTGTGTCGGGGTAAACCTCGGAGTAGGCCTAGGACCAGGAGTGGGAGCTGTGGCTAGGGGTAGGGATGGGGGTGGGCCTATGGTTAGGGGGAGCTGTAGGGACAGGGGTAGGGGTAGGACCAGAGGTAGTGCTAGGCGTAGGCCTAGGGCGAGGGGTAGTGCTCGGGGTAACCTAACCCTAACCCTAACCCTAACACTAACACTAACCCTAACCCTAACCCTAACCCTAACACCAACCTTAAACCTAACCGTAACCCTAACCCTAACCCTATACCTAACACCAACCCTAACCCTAACCCTAATCCTAACCCTAACACCAACCCTAACCCTAACCCTAACCCTAACCCTAACACCAACCCTAACCCTAACCCTAACCCTAACCCTAACACCAACCCTAACCCTAATCCTAACCCTAACCTAACCCTAACACCAACCCTAACCCTAACCCTATCCCTAAACCCTAATCCTAACCCTAACCCTAACCCTAACAAGGGCAAGGTGTACTGGTCAGCGACGGGCAAGTTCTAGGCCTCGGACCAAAGTGAGCCATGGGCGTTGGTCTAGGGCCCGAGCTAGGGCTATTTACAGCGGTAGGCGTAGCGCTGGGGTAGGCATAGGGCAAGGGTGGGTGTCGAGGTAAACCTCGGAGTAGGCCTAGGGCCAGGAGTGGGAGCTGTGGCTAGTGATAGGGTTCGGGGTGGGCCCATGGGTAGGGGGAGTTGTAGGGCCAGGGGTAGTGGTAGGACCAGAGGTAGTGCTAGGCGTAGGCCTAGGGCGAGGGGTAGTGCTCGGGGTAGGGTTAGTTGAAGGGCTAGTGTTTGGCAGAGGCCCACGGGCAGTGTTAGGGTTAGGGCTCATGTTGAGCCTAGGACTAGTGGTAGTGGTAAGGGTTGGCCGAGGACTAGGGGTAGGTGTCACGAAATGGCTCCGGGTAGTCCTAGGACTCGGAACAGGTGTAGGGCTGTATTAGGGTGTGGTTAGTGTGGGTCCAGGGTGATTTCGTAGGACACGGGTTACTGCTCTGGCTAACGGTAGGGCAAGGTGTACTGGTCGGCGACGGGCAAGTGCTAGGCCTCGGACTAGATGAGCACTGGGCTTGGGTCTAGGGCCCGAGCTAGGGCTTGTGGGAGCGATAGGTGTAGCGCTGGCGTAGGCATAGGGCAAGGGGTGGGTGTCGGGGTAAACCTCGGAGTAGGCTTTGGGCCAGAGGTTGGAGTTGTGGCTAGGGGTAGGGATGGGGGTGGGTCTATTAGTAGGGGGAGCTGTAGGGCCAGGGGTAGGGGTATGACCAGAGGTAGTGCTAGGCGTAAGCCTAGGGCGAGGTGTAGTGCTCGGGGTAGGGTTAGGTGAAGGGCTAGTGGTTGGCAGAGGACCTCGGACAGTGTTAGGGTTAGGGCTCATGTTAGGCCTAGGACTAGTGGTAGTGGTAGGGGATAGCCCAGGGGTAGGTTAGGTGTCACGGGAGGGCTCCGGGTAGTCCTAGGACTCCGAACGGATGTGGGGCATGATTAGGGTGTGGCTAATGGTGGGTCCAGGGTGATTTCGTAGGACAAGCGTTAGTGATCTGGCTTTCGGCAAGGCAGGGTGTATTGGTCGGGGACGGGCAAGTGGTAGGCTTCGGACTAGAGTGAGCACTGGGCGTTGGTCTAGGGCCAGAGGTAGGGGTAGTAAGAGCGGTAGACGTAGGGCTATGGTAGGCAAAGGGCAAGGGGTGGGTGTCGGGGTAAACCTCGGAGTAGGCCTAAAACCAGGAGTGGGAGCTGTGGCTAGGGGTAGGGTTGGGGGTGGGCCTATGGGTAGGGGGAGCTGTAGGGCCAGGGTAGTCGTAGGACGAGAGGTAGTGCTAGGCGTAGGCCTAGGGCGAGGGGTAGTGCTTGGGGTAGGGTTAGTTGAAGGGCTAGTGTTTGGCAGAGGCCCTCGGGCAGTGTTAGGGTTAGGGCTCATGTTAAGCCTAGGACTAGTGGTAGTGGTAGGGGTTGGCCGAGGGCTAGGGGTAGGTGTCACGAAATGGCTCCAGGTAGTCCTAGGCCTCGGAACAGGTGTAGGGCTGTATCAGGGTGTGGTAAGGGTGGGTCCAGGGTGATTTCGTAGGACACGGGTTACTGCTCTGGCTAACGGTAGGGCAAGATGTACTGGTCGGCCTCGGGCAAGTGGTAGACCTCTGACTAGAGAGAGCACTGGGCGTTGGTCTAGGGCCCGAGCTAGGGCTAGTGGGAGCGTTGGGCGTAGCGCTGGGGTAGGCATAGGGCAAGGGGTGGGTTTTGGGGTAAACTTCGGAGTAGGCTTTGGGCCAGGAGTTGGAGTTTTGGCTAGGGGTAGGGATGGGGGTGGGCCCAGAAGTAGGGGGAGCTGTAGGGCCAGGGGTAGGGGTAGGACCAGAGGTAGTGCTAGGCGTAGGTCTAGGGCGAGGGGTAGTGCTCGGGGTAGGGTTAGTTGAAAGGCTAGTGGTTGGCAGAGGCCCACGGGCAGTGTTAGGGTTAGGGCTCATGTTAAGCCTAGGACTAGTGGTAGTGGTAGGGGTTGGCCGAGGGCTAGGGGTAGGTGTCACGGGAGGGCTCCGGGTAGTCCTAAGACTCAGAACAGGTGTAGGGCTGGATTAGGGTGTGGCTAATTGTGGGTCCAGGGTGATTTCGTAGGACAAGGGTTAGTGATCTGGCTATCGGTAGGGCAAGGTGTACTGGTCGGTGTCGGGCAAGTGCTAGGCTTTGGACTAGAGTGAGCACTGGGCGTTGGTCTAGGGCCCGAGGTAGGGCTAGTGGGAGCGGTAGGCGTAGCGCTGTAGTAGGCAAAGGGCAAGGGGTGTGTGTCGGGGTAAACCTCGGAGTAGGCCTAGGACCAGGAGTGGGAGCTGTGGCTAGGGGTAGGGATGGGGGTGGGCCTATGGGTAGGGGGAGCTGTAGGGCCAGGGGTAGGGGTAGGACCAGAGGTTGTGCCAGGCGTAGGCCTAGGGCGAGGGGTAGTGCTCAAGGTAACCTAACCCTAACCCTAACCCTAACCCTAACCCTAACCCTAACATCAACCCTAACCCTAACACTAACCCTAACCCTAACCCTAAACCTAACACCAACCCTAACCCTAACCCTAACCCTAACCCTAAACCTAACACCAACCCTAACCCTAACCCTAACCCTAACCCTAACAAGGGCAAGGTGTACTGGTCAGCGACAGGCAAGTCTAGGCCTAGGACTAGAGGGAGCCATGGGCGTTGGTTTAGGGCCCGAGCCTGGGCTAGTGGGAGCGGTAGGCATAGCGCTGGGCTAGGCATAGGGCAAGGGGTGTGTGTCGGGGTAAACCTCGGAGTAGGCCTAGTGCCAGGAGTTGGAGTTGTGGCTAGGGGTAGGGATGGGGGTGGGCCTATAAGTAGGGGGAGCTGTAGGGCCAGGGGAAGCGGTAGGACCAGAGGTAGTGCTAGGTGTTAGCCTAGGGCGAGGGGTAGTGCTCTGGGTAGGGTTAGGTGAAGGGCTTGTGGTTGGCTGATGCCCACGGGCAGTGTTAGTCTTAGGGCTCATGTTAGGCCTAGGACTAGTGGTAGTGGTAGGGGTTGGCCGAGGGCTAGGGATAGGTGTCACGGGAGGGCTTCGGGTAGTCCTAGGACTCAAAACGGGTGTAGGGCTGCATTAGGGTGTGGTAAGAGTGGGTCCAGGGTGATTTCGTAGGACACGGGTTAGTGTTCTGGCTAACGGTAGGGCAAGGTGTACTGGTCGGCGTCGGGCAGGTGGTAGGCCTCGGACTAGAGGGAGCACTGGGCGTTGGTCTAGGGCCCGAGCTAGGGCTAGTGGGAGCGGTAGGCGTAGCACTGGGGTAGGCATAGGGCAAGGGGTGGGTGTCGGGGTAAACCTCGGAGTAGGCTTTGGGCCAGAGGTTGGAGTTGTGGCTAGGGGTAGGGATGGGGGTGGGTCTATAAGTAGGGGGAGCTGTAGGGCCAGGTGTAGGGGTAGGACGAGATGTAGTGCTAGGCGTAAGCCTAGGGCGAGGGGTAGTGCTCGGGGTAGGGTTAGGTGAAGGGCTAGTGGTTGGCAGAGGCCCACGGGCAGTGTTAGGTTTAGGGCACATGTTAGGCCTAGGACTAGTGGTAGTGGTAGGGGATGGGCGAGGGCTAGGGGTAACTGTCACAGGAGGGCTCCGGGTAGTCCTAGGACTCCGAACGGATGTAGGGCTGGATTAGGGTGTGGCTAATGATGGGTCCAGGGTGGTTTCGTAGGACACGGGTTAGTGCTCTGGCTATCGGTAGGGCAAGGTGTACCGGTTGGCGACGGGCAAGTGCTAGGATCGGACTAGAGTGAGCACTGGGCGTTGGTCTAGGGCCCGAGGTAGGGCTAGTGGGAGCGGTAGGCGTAGCGCTGGGGTAGGCAAAGGGCAAGGGGTGGGTGTCGGTGTAAACCTCGGAGTAGGCCTAGGACCAGGAGTGGGAGCTGTGGCTAGGGGTAGGGATGGGGGTGTGCCTATGGGCAGGAAGAGCTGTAGGGACAGGGGTAGGGGTAGGACCAGAGGTAGTGCTAGGCGAAGGCCTAGGGCGAGGGGTAGTGCTCGGGGTAACCTAACCCTAATCCTAACCCTAACACTAAAACCCTAACACTAACCCTAACCCTAACCCTAACACCAACCCTAAACCTAACCCTAACCCTAACCCTAACCCTAACCCTAACCATAACCCTATACCTAACACCAACCCTAACCCTAACCCTAACCCTAACACCAACCCTAACCCTAACCCTAACCCCATACCTAACACCAACCCTAACCCTAACCCTAACCCTAACCCTAACACCAACCCTAACCCTAACCCTAAACCCTAACCCTAACCCTAACCCTAACTTTAACAAGGGCAAGGTGTACTGGTCAGCGACGGGCAAGTTCTAGGCCTCGGACGAGAGGGAGCCATGGGCGTTGGTCTAGGGCCCGAGCTAGGGCTAGTGGAAACGGTAGGCGTAGCGCTAGGGTAGGCATAGGGCAAAGGGTGGGTGTCGGGGTAAACCTCGGAGTAGGCTTTGGGCCAGAGGTTGGAGTTGTGGCTAGGGGTAGGGATGGGAGTGGGCCTATAAGTAGGGGGAGCTGTAGGGCCAGGGGAAGGGGTAGGACTAGAGGTAGTGCTAGGCGTAGGCCTAGGGCGAGGGGTAGTGCTCGGGGTAGGGTTAGTTGAAGAGCTAGTGTTTGGCAGAGGCCCACGGGCAGTGTTAGTGTTAGGGCTCATGTTAAGCCTAGGACTAGTGGTAGTGGTAGGGGTTGGCCGAGGACTAGAGGTAGGTGTCACGAAATGGCTCCGGGTAGTCCTAGGACTCGTAACAGGTGTAGGGCTGTATTAGGGTGTGGTAAGGGTGGGTCCAGGGTGATTTCGTAGGACACGGGTTAGTGCTATGGCTAAAGGTAGGGCAAGGTGTACTGTTCAGCGTCGGGAAAGTGGTAGGCCTCGGACTAGAGGGAGCACTGGGCGTTGGTCTAGGGCCCGAGCTAGGGCTAGTGAGAGCGGTAGGCGTAGCACTGGGGTAGGCATAGGGCAAAGGGTGGGTGTCGGGGTAAATCTCGGAGTAGGCTTTGGGCCAGGAGTTGGAGTTGTGGCTAGGGGTAGGGATGGGGGTGGGCCTATGGGTAGGGTGAGCTGTAGGGCCAGGGGTAGGGGTAGGACCAGAGGTAGTGCTAGGCGTAGGCCTAGGGCGAGGGGTAGTGCTCGGGGTAAAGTTAGGTGAAGGGCTAGTGGTTGGCAGAGGCCCACGGGCAGTGTTACGGTTAGGGCTCATGTTAGGCCTAGGACTAGTGGTAGTAGTAAAGGATGGCCGAGGGCTAGGGGTAGGTGTCACGGGAGGGCTCCGGGTAGTCCTAGGACTCCGAACGGATGTGGGTCATGATTAGGGTGTGGCTAATGGTGCGTCCAGGGTGATTTCGTAGGACACGGGTTAGTGCTCTGGCTATCGGTAGGCAAGGTGTACTGGTCGGCGACGGGCAAGTGCTAGGCTTCGGACTAGAGTGAGCACTGGGCGTTGGTCTAGGACCCGAGGTAGGGCTAGTGGGAGCGGTAGGTATAGCGCTGGGGTAGGCAAAGGGCAAGGGGTGGGTGTCGGGGTAAACCACGGAGTAGGCCTAGGACCAGGAGTGGGAGCTGTGGCTAGGGATAGGGATGGCAGTGGGCCTATGGGTAGGGGGAGCTGTAGGGCCAGGGGTAGGGGTAGGACCAGAGGTAGTGCTAGGCGTAGGCCTAGGGCGAGGGGTAGTGCTCAGGGTATACTAATGTAAACCTACCCCTAATCCTAACACTAACCCTAACCCTAACACCAACCCTAACCCTAACCCTAACCCTTACCCTAAACCTAACACCAACCCTAACCCTAACCCAAACCCTAACCCTAACACCAACCCTAACCCTAACCCTAACCCTAAACCCTAAACCTAACCCTAACCCTAACCCTAACCCTAACCCTAACCCTAAACCTAACACCAACCCTAACCCTAACCCTAACCCTAACCCTAACCCTAACCCTAACACAAATCTAACCCTAACCCTAACCCTAACCCTAACCCTAAACCTAACACCAACCCTAACCCTAACCCTAAACCCTAAACCTAACCCTAACCCTAACCCTAACCCTAACCCTAAACCTAACACCAACTCTAACCCTAACCCTAACCCTAACCCTAACCCTAACCCTAACACAAATCTAACCCTAACCCTAACCCTAACCCTAACCCTAAACCTAACACCAACCCTAACCCTAACCCTAACCCTAACAAGGGCAAGCTGTACTGGTCAGCGACGGGCAAGTCTAGGCCTCGGACTAGAGGGAGCCATGGGCGTTGTTCTAGGGCCCGAGCCTGGGCTATTGGGAGCGGTAGGCATAGCGCTGGGGTAGGCATAAAGCAAGGGGTGTGTGTCGGGGTAAACCTCGGAGTAGGCCTAGTGCCAGGAGTTGGAGCTGTGGCTAGGGGTAGGGATGGGGGTGGGCCTATAAGTAGGGGGAGCTGTAGGGCCAGGGGAGCGGTAGGACCAGGGGTAGTGCTAGGTGTTAGCCTAGGGCGAGGGGTAGTGCTCTGGGTAGGGTTAGGTGAAGGGCTTGTTGTTGGCTGATGCCCACGGGCAGTTTTAGTCTTAGGGCTCATGTTAGGCCTAGGACTAGTGGTAGTGGTAGGGGATGGGCGAGGGCTAGGGGTAACTGTCACGGGAGGGCTCCGGGTAGTCCTAGGACTCCGAACGGATGTAGGGCTGGATTAGGGTGTGCTAATGATGGGTCCAGGGTGATTTCGTAGGACACGGGTTAGTGCTCTGGCTATCGGTAGGGCAAGGTGTACCAGTTGGCGACGGGCAAGTGCTAGGCTTCGGACTAGAGTGAGCACTGGGCGTTTGTCTAGGGCCCGAGGTAGGGCTAGTGGGAGCGGTAGGCGTAGCGCTGGGGTAGGCAAAGGGCAAGGGGTGTGTGTCGGGGTAAACCTCGGAGTAGGCCTAGGACCAGGAGTGGGAGCTGTGGCTAGGGGTAGGGATGGGGGTGGGCCTATGGTTAGGGGGAGCTGTAGGGACAGGGGTAGGGGTAGGACCAGAGGTAGTGCTAGGCGTAGGCCTAGGGCGAGGGGTAGTGCTCGGGGTAACCTAACCCTAACCCTAACCCTAACACTAACACTAACCCTAACCCTAACCCTAACCCTAACACCAACCCTAACCCTAACCCTAATCCTAACCCTAACACCAACCCTAACCCTAACCCTAACCCTAACCCTAACACCAACCCTAACCCTAACCCTAACCCTAACCCTAACACCAACCCTAACCCTAATCCTAACCCTAACCTAACCCTAACACCAACCCTAACCCTAACCCTATCCCTAAACCCTAATCCTAACCCTAACCCTAACCCTAACAAGGGCAAGGTGTACTGGTCAGCGACGGGCAAGTTCTAGGCCTCGGACCAAAGTGAGCCATGGGCGTTGGTCTAGGGCCCGAGCTAGGGCTATTTACAGCGGTAGGCGTAGCGCTGGGGTAGGCATAGGGCAAGGGTGGGTGTCGAGGTAAACCTCGGAGTAGGCCTAGGGCCAGGAGTGGGAGCTGTGGCTAGTGATAGGGTTCGGGGTGGGCCCATGGGTAGGGGGAGTTGTAGGGCCAGGGGTAGTGGTAGGACCAGAGGTAGTGCTAGGCGTAGGCCTAGGGCGAGGGGTAGTGCTCGGGGTAGGGTTAGTTGAAGGGCTAGTGTTTGGCAGAGGCCCACGGGCAGTGTTAGGGTTAGGGCTCATGTTGAGCCTAGGACTAGTGGTAGTGGTAAGGGTTGGCCGAGGACTAGGGGTAGGTGTCACGAAATGGCTCCGGGTAGTCCTAGGACTCGGAACAGGTGTAGGGCTGTATTAGGGTGTGGTTAGTGTGGGTCCAGGGTGATTTCGTAGGACACGGGTTACTGCTCTGGCTAACGGTAGGGCAAGGTGTACTGGTCGGCGACGGGCAAGTGCTAGGCCTCGGACTAGATGAGCACTGGGCTTGGGTCTAGGGCCCGAGCTAGGGCTTGTGGGAGCGATAGGTGTAGCGCTGGCGTAGGCATAGGGCAAGGGGTGGGTGTCGGGGTAAACCTCGGAGTAGGCTTTGGGCCAGAGGTTGGAGTTGTGGCTAGGGGTAGGGATGGGGGTGGGTCTATTAGTAGGGGGAGCTGTAGGGCCAGGGGTAGGGGTATGACCAGAGGTAGTGCTAGGCGTAAGCCTAGGGCGAGGTGTAGTGCTCGGGGTAGGGTTAGGTGAAGGGCTAGTGGTTGGCAGAGGACCTCGGACAGTGTTAGGGTTAGGGCTCATGTTAGGCCTAGGACTAGTGGTAGTGGTAGGGGATAGCCCAGGGGTAGGTTAGGTGTCACGGGAGGGCTCCGGGTAGTCCTAGGACTCCGAACGGATGTGGGGCATGATTAGGGTGTGGCTAATGGTGGGTCCAGGGTGATTTCGTAGGACAAGCGTTAGTGATCTGGCTTTCGGCAAGGCAGGGTGTATTGGTCGGGGACGGGCAAGTGGTAGGCTTCGGACTAGAGTGAGCACTGGGCGTTGGTCTAGGGCCAGAGGTAGGGGTAGTAAGAGCGGTAGACGTAGGGCTATGGTAGGCAAAGGGCAAGGGGTGGGTGTCGGGGTAAACCTCGGAGTAGGCCTAAAACCAGGAGTGGGAGCTGTGTCTAGGGGAAGGGATGGGGGTGGGCCTATGAGTAGGGGGAGCTGTAGGGCCAGGGGTAGGGGTAGGACCAGAGGTAGTTCCAGGCGTACGCCTAGGGCGAGGGGTAGTGCTCGGGGTGACCTAACCCTAACCCTAACCCTAACCCCAAACCTAACCCTAACACCAACCCTAACCCTAATCCTAACCCTAACCCTAACACCAACCCTAACCCTAAACCTAACCCTAAACCCTAACCGTAACCCTTACCCTAACCCTAACAAGGGCAATGTGTACTAGTCAGCGACGGGCAAGTTCTAGGCCTCGGACTAGAGGGAGCCATGGGCGTTGGTCTAGGGCCTGAGCTAGGGCTAGTGGGAGCGTTAGGCGTAGCGCTGGGGTAGGCATAGGGCAAGGGGGGGGTGTCGAGTTAAACCTCGGAGTAGGCCTAGGACCAGGAGTGGGAGCTGTGTCTAGGGGTAGGGATGGAGTTGGGCCTATGGGTAGGGGGAGCTGTAGGGCGAGGGGTAGGGGTAGGACCAGAGGTAGTGTCAGGCGTACGCCTAGGGCGAGGGGTAGTGCTCGGGGTGACCTAACCCTAACCCTAACCCTAACACTAACCCTAACCCTACCCCGAACACCAACCCTAACCCTAATCCTAACCCTAACCCTAACACCAAACCTAACCCTAACACCAACCCTAACCCTAATCCTAACCCTAAACCTAACACCAACCCTAACCCTAACCCTAACCCTAACTCTAAACCCTAACCCTAACCCTTACCCTAACCCTAACAAGGGCAATGTGTACTAGTCAGCGACGGGCAAGTTCTAGGCCTCGGACTACAGGGAGCCATGGGCGTTGGTCTAGGACCCGAGCTAGGGCTCGTGGGAGCGGTAGGCGTAGCACTGGGGAAGGCATAGGGCAAGGGGTGGGTGTCGAGGTAAACCTCGGAGTAGGCCTAGGGCCAGGATTGGGAGCTGTGGCTCAAGGTAGGGTTGGGGGTGGGCCTATGGGTAGGGGGAGCTGTAGGGCCAGGGGTAGTGGTAGGACCAGAGGTAGTGCTAGGCGTAGGCCTAGGGCGAGGGGTAGTGCTCGGGGTAGGGTTAGTTGAAGGGCTAGTGTTTGGCAGAGGCCCACGGGCAGTGTTAGGGTTAGGGCTCATGTTAAGCCTAGGACTAGTGGTAGTGGTAGAGGTTGGCCGAGGGTTAGGGGTAGGTGTCACGAAATGGCTCCAGGTAGTCCTAGGCCTCGGAACAGGTGTAGGGCTGTATTAGGGTGTGGTAAGGGTGGGTCCAGGGTGATTTCGTAGGACACGGGTTACTGCTCTGGCTAACGGTAGGGCAAGGTGTACTGGTCGGCCTCGGGCAAGTGGTAGGCCTCTGACTACAGAGAGCACTGGGCGTTGTGTAGGGCCCGAGCTAGGGCTAGTGGGAGCGGTAGGCATAGCGCTGGGATAGGCATAGGGCAAAAGGTGGGTGTCGGGGTAAACTTCGGAGTAGGCTTTGGGCCAGGATTTGGAGTTTTGGCTAGGGGTAGGGATGGGGGTTTGCCCAGGAGTAGGGGGAGCTGTAAGGCCAGGGGTAGGGGTAGGACCAGATGTAGTGCTAGGCGTAGGCCTAGGGCGAGGGGTAGTGCTCGGGGTAGGGTTAGTTGAAGGGCTAGTGGTTGGCAGAGGCCCATGGGCAGTGTTAGGGTTAGGGCTCATGTTAAGCCTAGGACTAGTGGTAGTGGTAGGGGTTGGCCGAGGGCTAGGGGTAGGTGTCACGGGAGGGCTCTGGGTAGTCCTAGGACTCAGAAAAGGTGTAGGGCTGGATTAGGGTGTGGTAAGGGTGGGTCCAGGGTGATTTCGTAGGACACGGGATACTGCTCTGGCTAACGGTAGGGCAAGGTGTACTGTACGGCGACGGGCAAGTGATAGGCCTCGGACTAGATGAGCACTGGGCTTTGGTGTAGGGCCCGAGCTAGGGCTAGTGGGAGCGATAGGCGTAGCGCTGGGGTAGGCATAGGGCAAGGGGTGGGTGTCGGGGTAAACCTCGGAGTAGGCTTTGGGCCAGAGGTTGGAGTTGTGGCTAGGGGTAGGGATGCGGGTGGGCCTATTAGTAGGGGGAGCTGTAGGGCCAGGGGTAGGGGTAGGAACAGAGGTAGTGCTAGGCGTAAGCCTAGGGAGAGGGGTAGTGCTCGGGGAAAAGTTAGGTGAAGGGCTAGTGGTTGTCAGAGGCCCACGGACTGTGTTAGGGTTAGGGCTCATGTTAGGTCTAGGACTAGTGGTAGTGGTAGGGGATAGCCCAGGGCTAGGTTAGGTGTCACGGGAAAGCTCCGGGTAGTCCTAGGACTCCAAACGGATGTGGGGCATGATTAGGGTGTGGCTAATGGTGGGTCCAGGGTGATTTCGTAGGACAAGGGTTAGTGATCTGGCTTTCGGTAGGGCAGGATGTATTGGTCGGTGACGGGCAAGTGCTAGGCTTCGGATTAGGGTGAGCACTGGGCGTTGGTCTAGGGCCCGAGGTAGGGCTAGTGGGAGCGGTAGGCGTAGCGCTGGGGTAGGAAAAGGGCAAGAGGTGGGTGTCGGGGTAAAACTTTGGAGTAGGCCTAGGACCAGGAGTGGGAGCTGTGGCTAGGGGTAGGGATGGGGGTGGGCCTATAAGTAGGGGGAGCTGTAGGGACAGGGGTAGGGGTAGGACCAGAGGTAGTGCTAGGCGTAGGCCTATGGCGAGGGATAGTGCTCGGGGTAACCTAACCCTAACCCTAACCCTAACACTAACACTAACCCTAACCCTAAACCTAACCCTAACACCAACCCTAAACCTAATTCTAATTCTAACCCTAACCCTATACCTAACACCAACCCTAACCCTAACCCTATCCCTAACCCTAACACCAACCCTAACCCTAACCCTAACCCTAACCCTAACCCTAACCCTAACACCAACCCTAACCCTAACCCTAACCCTAACCCTAACCCTAACCCTAACACCAACCCTAACCCTAATCCTAACCCGAACCCTAACCCTAACACCAACCCTAACCCAAACCCTAACCCTAACCCTAACACCAACCCTAACCCTAACCCTAACCCTAACCCTAAACCCTAAACCTAACCGTAACCCTAACCCTAACCCTAACCCTCAACCTAACACCAACCCTAACCCTAACCCTAACCCTAACCCTAACCCTAACACCAACCCTAACCCTAACCCTAACACTAACCCTAACCCTAAACCTAACAAGGGCAAGGTGTACTGGTCAGCGACAAGCAAGTCTAGGCCTAGGACCAGAGGGAGCCATGGGCGTTGGTCTAGGGCCCGTGCCTGGGCTTGTGGGAGCGGTAGGCATAGCGCTGGGGTAGGCATAGGGCAAGGGGTGTGTGTCGGGGTAAACCTCGGAGTAGGCCTAGTGCCAGGAGTTGGAGCTGTGGCTAGGGGTAGGGATGTGGGTGGGCCTATAAGTAGGGGGAGCTGTAGGGCCAGGGGAAGCGGTAGGACCAGAGGTAGTGCTAGGCGTTAGCCTAGGGCGAGGGGTAGTGCTCTGGGTAGGGTTAGGTGAAGGGCTTGTGGTTGGCTGATGCCCTCGGGCAGTGTTAGTCTTAGGGCGCATGTTAGGCCTAGGACTAGTGGTAGTGGTAGGGGTTGGCCGAGGGCTAGGGGTAGGTGTCACGGGAGGGCTGCGGGTAGTCCTAGGACTCAAAACGGGTGTAGGGCTGGATTAGGGTGTGGTAAGGGTGGGTCCAGGGTGATTTCGTAGGAAACGGTTTAGTGCTCTGGCTAACGGTAGGGCAAGGTGTACTGGTCGGCATCGGGCAGGTGTTAGGCCACGGACTAGAGGGAGCACTGGTTGTTGGTCTTGGGCCCGAGCTAGGGCTAGTGGGATCGGTAGGCGTAGCACTGGGGTAGGCATAGGGCAAGGGGTGGGTGTCGGGGTAAACCTCGGAGTAGGCTTTGGGCCAGAGGTTGGAGTTGTGGCTAGGGGTAGGGATGGGGGTGGGCCTATAAGTAGGAGGAGCTGTAGGGCCAGGGGTAGGGGTAGGACCAGAGGGAGTGCTAGGCGTAAGCCTAGGGCGAGGGGTAGTGCTCAGGGTAGGGTTAGGTGAAGGGATAGTGGTTGGCAGAGGCCCACGGGCAGTGTTAGGTTTAGGGCTCATGTTAGGCCTAGGACTACTGGTAGTGGTAGGGGATGGGCGAGGGCTAGGGGTAACTGTCACGGGAGGGCTCCGGGTAGTCCTAGGACTCAGAAAAGGTGTAGGGCTGGATTAGGGTGTGGTAAGGGTGGGTCCAGGGTGATTTCGTAGGACACGGGTTACTGCTCTGGCTAACGGTAGGGCAAGGTGTACTGTTCGGCGTCGGGCTAGTGCTAGGCCTCGGACTAGATGAGCACTGGGCTTTGGTCTAGGGCCCGAGCTAGGGCTTGTAGGAGCGACAGGCGTAGCGCTGGGGTAGGCATAGGGCAAGGGGTGGGTGTCGGGGTAAACCTCGGAGTAGGCCTAGGACCAGGAGTGGGAGCTGTGGCTAGGGGTAGGGATGGGGGTGGGCCTATGGGTAGGGGGAGCTGTAGGGACAGGTGTAGGGGTAGGACCAGAGGTAGTGCTAGGCGTAGGCCTAGGGCGAGTGGTAGTGCTCGGGGTAACCTAACCATAACCCTAACCCTAACACTAACACTAACCCTAACCCTAAACCTAACCCTAACACCAACGCTAAACCTAACCCTAATTCTAACCCTAACCCTATACCTAACACCAACCCTAACCCTAACCCTAACCCTAACCCTAACACCAACCCTAACCCTAACCCTAAACCTAACCCTAACCCTAACACCAACCCTAACCCTAACCCTAACCCTAACCCTAACACCAACACTAACCCTAATCCTAACCCTAACCCTAACCCTAACACCAACCCTAACCCAAACCCTAACCCTAACCCCAACCCTATGCCTAACACCAACCCTAACCCTACCCCTAACCCTAACACTAACCCTAACCCTAACCCTAACCCTAACACCAACCCTAACCCTAACCCTATACCTAACACCAACCCTAACCCTAACCCTAACCCTAACCGTAACACCAACCCTTACCCTAACACTAACCCTATTCCTATACCTAACACCAATGCTAACCCAAACCCTAACCCTAACACTAACACCAACCCTAACCCTAACCCTAACCCTAACCCTAACCCTAACCCTAACACCAACCCTAACCCTAATCCTAAGCCTAACCCTAACCCTAACCCTAACCCTAACACCAACCCTAACCCTAACCCTAACCCTAACCCTAACCCTAACCCTAAACATAACACCAACCCTAACCCTAACCCTAACCCTAACCCTAACACCAACCCTAACCCTAACCCTAACCCTAAACCCTAATCCTAACCCTAACCCTAACCCTAACCCTAACCCTAACCCTAACAAGGGCAAGGTGTACTCGTCAGCGACGGGCAAGTTCTAGGCCTCGGACTAGAGGGAGCCATGGGCGTTGGTCTAGGGCCCGAGCTAGGGCTAGTGAAAGCGGTAGGCGTAGCGCTGGGGTAGGCATAGGACAAAAGGTGGGTGTCGAGGTAAACCTCGGAGTAGGCCTAGGGCCAGGAGTGGGAGCTGTGACTAGTGGTAGGGTTGGGGGTGGGCCTATGGGTAGGGGGAGCTGTAGGGCCAGTGGTAGTGGTAGGACCAGAGGTAGTGCTAGGCGTAGGCCTAGGGCGAGGGGTAGTGCTCGGGGTAACCTAACTGTAAACCTAACCCTAATCCTAACACTAACCCTAACCCTAACACCAACCCTAACCCTAACCCTAACCCTAACCCTAAACCTAACACCAACCCTAACCCTAACCCAAACCCTAACCCTAACACCAACCCTAACCCTAACCCTAACCCTAACCCTAAACCCTAAACCTAACCCTAACCCTAACCCTAACCCTAACCCTAAACCTAACACGAACCCTAACCCTAACCCTAACCCTAACCCTAAACCTAACACCAACCCTAACCCTAACCCAAACCCTAACCCTAACACCAACCCTAACCCTAACCCTAACCCTAACCCTAAACCTAACACCAACCCTAACCCTAACACTAACCCTAACCCTAAACCTAACACGAACCCTAACCCTAACCCTAACCCTAACCCTAACAAGGGCAAGGTGTACTGGTCAGCGACGGGGGAGTCTAGGCCTCGGACTAGAGGGAGCCATGGGCGTTGTTCTAGGGCCCGAGCCTGGGCTTGTGGGAGCGGTAGGCATAGCGCTGGGGTAGGCATAGGGCAAGGGGTGTGTGTCGGGGTAAACCTCGGAGTAGGCCTAGTGCCAGGAGTTGGAGCTGTGGCTAGGGGTAGGGATGGGGGTGGGCCTATAAGTAGGGGGAGCTGTAGGGCCAGGGGAAGCGGTAGGACCAAAGGTAGTGCTAGGCGTTAGCCTAGGGCGAGGGGTAGTGCTCTGGGTAGGGTTAGGTGAAGGGCTTGTGGTTGGCTGATGCCCACGGGCAGTGTTAGTCTTAGGGCTCATGTTAGGCCTAGGACTAGTGGTAGTGGTAGGGGTTGGCCGAGGGCTAGGGGTAGGTGTCACGGGAGGGCTGCGGGTAGTCCTAGGACTCAAAACGGGTGTAGGGCTGGATTAGGGTGTGGTAAGGGTGGGTCCAGGGTGATTTCGTAGGACACGGGTTAGTGCTCTGGCTAACGGTAGGGAAAGGTGTACTGGTCGGCGTCGGGCAGGTGGTAGGACACGGACTAGAGGGAGCACTGGGCGTTGGTCTTGGGCCCGAGCTAGGGCTAGTGGGATCGGTAGGCGTAGCACTGGGGTAGGCATAGGGCAAGGGGTGGGTGTCGGGGTAAACCTCGGAGTAGGCTTTGGGCCAGAGGTTGGAGTTGTGGCTAGGGGTAGGGATGGGGGTGGGCCTATAAGTAGGGGGAGCTGTAGGGCCATGGGTAGGGGTAGGAACAGAGGTAGTGCTAGGCGTAAGCCTAGGGCGAGGGGTAGTGCTCGGGGTAGGGTTAGGTGAAGGGCTAGTGGTTGGCAGAGGCCCACGGGCAGTGTTAGGTTTAGGGCTCATGTTAGGCCTAGGACTAGTGGTAGTGGTAGGGGATGGGCGAGGGCTAGGGGTAACTGTCACGGGAGGGCTCTGGGTAGTCCTAGGACTCAGAAAAGGTGTAGGGCTGGATTAGGGTGTGGTAAGGGTGGGTCCAGGGTGATTTCGTAGGACGCGGGTTACTGTTCTGGCTAACGGTAGGGCAAGGTGTACTGGTCGGCGTAGGGCAAGTGCTAGGCCTCGGACTAGATGAGCACTGGGCTTTGGTCTAGGGCCCGAGCTAGGGCTTGTGGGAGCGATAGGCGTAGCGCTGGGGTAGGCATAGGGCAAGGGGTGGGTGTCGGGGTAAACCTCGGAGTAGGCTTTGGGCCAGAGGTTGGAGTTGTGGCTAGGGGTAGGGATGGGGGTGGGCCTATTAGTAGGGGGAGCTGTAGGGCCAGGGGTAGGGGTAGGACCAGAGGTAGTGCTAGGCGTAAGCCTAGGGCGAGGGGTAGTGCTCGGGGTAGGGTTAGGTGAAGGGCTAGTGGTTGGCAGAGGCCCACGAACAGTGTTAGGGTTAGGGCTCATGTTAGGCCTAGGACTAGTGGTAGTGGTAGGGGATAGCCGAGGGCTCGGTTAGGTGTCACGGGAGGGCTCCGGGTAGTCCTAGGACTCCGAACGGATGTGGGGCATGATTAGGGTGTGGCTAATGGTGGGTCCAGGGTGATTTCGTAGGAAAAGGGTTAGTGATCTGGCTTTCGGTAGGGCAGGGTGTATTGGTCGGTGACGGGCAAGTGCTAGGCTTCGGACTAGAGTGAGCACTGGGCGTTGGTCTAGGGCCCGAGGTAGGGCTAGTGGGAGCGGTAGACGTAGCGCTATGGTAGGCAAAGGGCAAACGGGGGGTGTCGGGGTAAACCTCGGAGTAGGCCTAGGACCAGGAGTGGGAGCTGTGTCTAGGGGTAGGGATGGGGGTGGGCCTATGGGTAGGGGGAGCTGTAGGGCCAGGGGTAGAGGTAGGACCAGAGGTAGTGCCAGGCGTACGCCTAGGGCGAGGGGTAGTGCTCGGGGTGACCTAACCCTAACCCTAACCCTAACCCTAACCCTAACCCTAACACCAACCCTAACCCTAATCCTAACACTAACCCTAACACCAACCCTAACCCTAACACCAACCCTAACCCTAATCCTAACCCTAAAACTAACACCAACCCTAACCCTAACCCTAACCCTAAACCCTAACCCTAACCCTTACCCTAACCCTAACAAGGGCAATGTGTACTAGTCAGCAACGGGCAAGTTCTAGACCTCGGACTAGAGGGAGCCATGGGCGTTGGTCTAGGGCCCGAGCTAGGGCTAGAGGGAGGGTTAGGCGTAGCGCTGGGGTAGGCATAGGGCAAGGGGTGGGTGTCGAGGTAAACCTCGGAGTAGGCCTAGGGCCAGGAGTGGGAGCTGTGGCTAGGGGTAGGGGTGGGGGTGGGCCTATGGGTAGGGGGAGCTGTAGGGCCAGGGGTACTGGTAGGACCAGAGGTAGTTCTAGGCGTAGGCCTAGGGCGAGGGGTAGTGCTCGGGGTAACCTAACCCTAACCCTATGCCTAACATGAACCCTAACCCTAACCCTAACCCTAACCCTAACACCAACCCTAACCCTAATCCTAACCCTAACCCTAACCCTAACCCTAACCCTATACCTAACACCAACGCTAACCCTAACCCTAACCCTAACCCTAACCCTAACACCAACCCTAACCCTAACCCTAACCCTAACCCTAACCCTAACCCTAACCCTAACACCAACCCTAACCCTAATTCTAACCCTAACCCTAACCCTAACCCTAACACCAACCCTAACCGTAAGCCTAACCCTAACCCTAACCCTAACCCTAAACCTAACACCAACCCTAACCCTAATCCTAACCCTAACCCTAACCCTAACCCTAACACCAACCCTAACCGTAACCCTAACCCTAACCCTAACCCTAAACCTAACACCAACCCTAACACTAACCCTAACCCTAACCCTAACACCAACCCTAACCGTAACCCTAACCCTAACCCTAACCCTAACACCAACCCTAACCCTAACACTAACCCTAACCCTAACACCAACCCTAACCCTAATCCTAACCCTAAACCTAACCCTAATACCAACCCTAACCCTAACCCTAACCCTAACCCTAACCCTAACACCAATTCTAACCCTAACCCTAACCCTAACCCTAACCCTATGCCTAACACCAACCCTAACCCTAACCCTAACCCTAACCCTAACACCAACACTAACCCTTATCCTAACCCTAACCCTAACCCTAACCCTAACCCTAACACGAACCCTAACCCTAACCCTAACACTAACCCTAACCCTAAACCTAACCCTAACCCTAACCCTAACACCAATTCTAACCCTAACCCTAACCCTAACCCTAACCCTATGCCTAACACCAACCCTAACCCTAACCCTAACCCTAACGCTAACACCAACACTAACCCTAATCCTAACCCTAACCCTAACCCTAACCCTAACCCTAACACTAACCCTAACCCTAACCCTAACCCTAACACCAACCCTAACCCTAACCCTAACCCTAACCCTAACCCTATACCTAACACCAACCCTAACCCTAAACCTAAGCCTAAACCTAACACCAACCCTAACCCTAACCCTAACCCTAACCCTAACCCTAACACCAACCCTAACCCTAATCCTAACCCTAACCCTAACCCTAACCCTAACCCTAACCCTAACACCAACCCTAACCTTAACCCTAACCCTACCCTAACCCTAAACGTAACACCAACCCTAACCCTAACCCTAACCCTAACACCAACCCTAACCCTAACCCTAACCCTAAACCCTAATCCTAACCCTACCCTAACCATAACCCTAACCCTAACCCTAACAAGGGCAAGGTGTACTGGTCAGCGACGGGCAAGTTCTAGGCCTCGGACTAGAGGGAGCCATGGGCGTTGGTCTAGGGCCCGAGCTAGGGCTAGTGAGAGCGGTAGGCGTAGCCCTGGGGTAGGCATAGGGCAAAGGGTCGGTGTCGAGGTAAACCTCGGAGTAGGCCTAGGGCCAGGAGTCGGAACTGTGGCTAGTGGTAGGGTTGGGGGTGGGCCTATGGGTAGGGGGAGCTGTAGGGCCAGGGGTAGTTGTAGGACCAGAGGTAGTGCTACGCGTAGGCCTACGGCGAGGGGTAGTGCTCGGGGTAGGGTTAGTTGAAGGGCTAGTGTTTGGCAGAGGCCCACGGGCAGTGTTAGGGTTAGGGCTCATGTTAAGCCTAGGACTAGTGGTAGTTGTAGGGGTTGGCCGAGGACTAGGGGTAGGTGTCACGAAATGGCTCCGGGTAGTCCTAGGACTCGGAACAGGTGTAGGGCTGTATTAGGGTGTGGTAAGGGTGGGTCAGGGTGATTTCGTAGGACACGGGTTAGTGCTATGGCTAAAGGTAGGGCAAGGTGTACTGGTCGGCGTCGGGAAAGTGGTAGGCCTCGGACTAGAGGGAGCACTGGGCGTTGGTCTAGGGCCCGAGCTAGGGCTAGTGGGAGCGTTAGGCGTAGAACTGGGGTAGGCATAGGGCAAAGGGTGGGTGTCGGGGTAAACCTCGGAGTAGGCTTTGGCCAGGAGTTGGAGTTGTGGCTAGGGGTAGGGATGGGGGTCGGCCTATGGGTAGGGGGAGCTGTAGGGCCAGGGGTAGGGGTAGGACCAGAGGTAGTGCTAGGCGTAGGCCTAGGGCGAGGGGTAGTGCTCGGTGTAGAGTTAGGTGAAGGGCTAGTGGTTGGCAGAGGCCCACGGGCCGTGTTACGGTTAGGGCTCATGTTAGGCCTAGGACTAGTGGTAGTAGTAAAGGATGGCCGAGGGCTAGGGGTAGGTGTCCCGGGAGGGCTCCGGGTAGTCCTAGGACTCCGAACGGATGTGGGTCATGATTAGGGTTTGGCTAATGGTGCGTCCAGGGTGATTTCGTAGGACACTGGTTAGTGCAATGGCTATCGGTAGGCAAGGTGTACTGGTCGGCGACGGGCAAGTGCTAGGTTTCGGACTATAGTGAGCACTGGGCGTTGGTCTAGGGCCCGAGGTAGGGCTAGTGGGAGCGGTAGGCATAGCGCTGGGGCAGGCAAAGGGCAAGGGGTGGGTGTCGGGGTAAACCACGGAGTAGGCCTAGGACCAAGAGTGGGAGCTGTGGCTAGGGATAGGGATGGCGGTGGGCCTATGGGTAGGGGGAGCTGTAGGGCCAGGGGTAGGGGTAGGACCAGAGGTAGTGCTAGGCGTAGGCCTAGGGCGAGGGGTAGTGCTCGGGGTAACCTAAACGTAAACCTAACCCTAATCCTAACACTAACCCTAACCCTAACACCAACACTAACCCTAACCCTAACCCTAACCCTAAACCTAACCCTAACCCTAACACTAACCCTAAACCTAACACCAACCCTAACCCTAACCCTAACCCTAACCCTAACCCTATCACCAACCCTAACCCTAACACTAACCCTAACCCTAACCCTAAACCTAACACCAACCCTAACCCTAACCCTAACCCTAACCCTAACAAGGGCAAGTTGTACTGGTCAGCGACGGGCAAGTCTAGGCCTCGGACTAGAGGGAGCCATGGGCGTTGGTCTAGGGCCCGAGCCTGTGCTAGTGGGAGCTTTAGGCGTAGAACTGGGGTAGGCATAGGGCAAAGGGTGTGTGTCGGGGTAAACCTCGGAGTAGGCCTAGTGCCAGGAGATGGAGCTGTGGCTAGGGGTAGGGATGGGGGAGGGCCTATAAGTAGGAGGAGCTGTAGGGCCAGGGGAAGCGGTAAGACCAGAGGTAGTGCTAGGCGTAAGTCTAGGGCGAGGGGTAGTGCTCGGGGTAGGGTTAGGTGAAGGGCTAGTGGTTGGCAGAGGCCCACGGGCAGTGTTAGGTTTAGGGCTCATGTTAGGCCTAGGACTAGTGGTAGTGGTAGGGGATGGGCGAGGGCTAGGGGTTACTGTCATGTGAGGACTCCGGGTAGTCCTAGGACTCCGGACGGATGTAGGGCTGGATTAGGGTGTGGCTAATGGTGGGTCCAGGGTGATTTCGTAGGACACGGGTTAGTGCTCTGGCTATCGGTAGGGCAAGGTGTACCGGTTGGCGACGGGCAAGTGCTAGGCTTCGGACTAGAGTGAGTACTGGGCGTTGGTCTAGGGCCCGAGGTAGGGCTAGTGGGAGCGGTAGGCGTAGCGCTGGGGTAGGCAAAGGGCAAGGGGTGGGTGTCGGGGTAAACCTCGGAGTAGGCTTAGGACCAGGAGTGGGAGCTGTGGCTAGGGGTAGGGATGGGGGTGGGCCTATGGGTAGGGAGAGCTGTAGGGACAGGGGTAGGGGTACGACCAGAGGTAGTGCTAGGCGTAGGCCTAGGGCGAGGGGTAGTGCTCGGAGTAACGTAACCCTAACCCTAACACTAACACTAACACTAACCCTAACCCTAACCCTAATCCTAACAACAACCCTAACCCTAACCCTAACCCTATACCTAACACCAAACCTAACCCTAACCCTAACCCTAACCCTAACACCAACCCTAACCCTAACCCTAACCCTAACACCAACCCTAACCCTAACCCTAACCCTAACCCTAACCTTAACCCTAACACCAACCCTAACCCTAACCCTAACACCAACCCTAACCCTAACCCTAACCTTAACCCTAACACCAACCCTAACCCTAACCCTAACCCTAACCCTATGCCTAACACCAACTCTAACCCTAACCCTAACCCTAACCCTAACACCAACCCTAACCCTAATCCTATCCCTAACCCTAACCCTAACTCTAACACTAACCCTAACCCTAACCCTAACACCAACCCTAACCCTAACCCTAACCCTAACCCTAACTCTAACCCTATACCTAACACCAACCCTAACCCTAACCCTAACCCTAACCCTAACACCAACGCTAACCCTACCCTAACCCTAACCCTAACCCTAACCCTAACCCTAACACCAACCCTAACCCTAATCCTAACCCTAACCCTAACCCTAACCCTAACCCTAACACCAACCCTAACCCTAACCCTAAACCTAAACCTAACACCAACCCTAACCCTAAACCTAACCCTAACCCTAACACCAACCCTAACCCTAACCCTAACCCTAAACCCTAATCCTAACCCTAACCCTAACCCTAACCCTAACCCTAACAAGGGCAAGGTGTACTGGTCAGCGACGGGCAAGTTCTAGGCCTCGGACTAGAGGGAGCCATGGGCGTTGGTCTAGGGCCCGAGCTAGGGCTAGTGAGAGTGGTAGGCGTAGCGCTGGGGTAGGCATAGGGCAAGGGGTGGGTGTCGAGGTAAACCTCGGAGTAGGCCTAGGGCCAGGAGTGGGAGCATTGGCTAGTGGTAGGGTTGGGGGTGGGCCTATGGGTAGGGGGAGCTGTAGGGCCAGGGGTAGTGGTAAGACCAGAGGTAGTGCTAGGCTTAGGCCTAGGGCGAGGGGTAGTGCTCGGGGTAGATTTAGTTGAAGGGCTAGGGTTTGGCAGAGGCCCACGGGCAGTGTTAGGGTTAGGGCTCATGTTAAGCCTAGGACTAGTGGTAGTGGTAGGGGTTGGCCGAGGACTAGGGGTAGGTGTCACGAAATGGCTCCGGGTAGTCCTAGGACTCGGAACAGGTGTAGGGCTGTATTAGGGTGTGGTAAGGGTGGGTCCAGGGTGATTGCGTAGGACACGGTTTACTGCTCTGGCTAACGGTAGGGCAAGGTGTACTGGTCGGCCTCGGGCAAGTGGTAGGCCTCTGAATAGAGAGAGCACTGGGCGTTGGTCTAGGGCCCGAGCTAGGGTTAGTGGGAGCGGTAGGCATAGCGCTGGGATAGGCATAGGGCAAAGGGTGGGTGTCGGGGTAAACTTCGGCGTAGGCTTTGGGCCAGGAGTTGGAGTTTTGGCTAGGGGAGGAATGGGGGTTCGCCCAGGGGTAGGGGGAGCTGTAGGGTCAGGGGTAGGGGTAGGACCAGAGGTAGTGCTAGGCGTAGGCCTGGGGCGAGGGGTAGTACTCGGGGTAGGGTTAGTTGAAGGGCTAGTGGTTGGCAGAGGCCCACGAGCAGTGTTAGGGTTAGGGCTCATGTTAAGCCTAGGACTAGTGGTAGTGGTAGGGGTTGGCCGAGGGCTAGGGGTAGTTGTCACGGGAGGGCTCCGGGTAGTCCTAGGACTCAGAAAAGGTGTAGGGCTGGATTAGGGTGTGGTAAGGGTGGGTCCAGGGTGATTTCGTAGGACACGGGTTACTGCTCTGGCTAAGGGTAGGGCAAGGTGTACTGGTCGGCGACAGGCAGCGCTAGGCCTCGGACTAGATGAGCACTGGGCATTGGTCTAGGGCCCGAGCTAGGGCTAGTGGGAGACATAGGCGTAGCGCTGGGGTAGGCATAGGGCAAGGGGTGGGTGTCGGGGTAAACCTCGGAGTAGGCTTTGGGCCAGAGGTTGGAGTTGTGGCTAGGGGTAGGGATGGGGGTGGGCCTATTAGTAGGGGGAGCTGTAGGGCCAGGGGTAGGGGTAGGACTAGAGGTAGTGCTAGGCGTAAGCCTAGGGCGAGGGGTAGTGCTCGGGGTAGGGTTAGGTGAAGGGCTAGTGGTTGGCAGAGGCCCACGGACAGTGTTAGGGTTAGGGCTTATGTTAGGCCTAGGACTAGTGGTAGTGGTAGGGGATAGCCGAGGGCTAGGTTAGGTGTCACGGGAGGGCTCCGGGTAGTCCTAGGACTCCGAACAGATGTGAGGCATGATTAGGGTGTGGCTAATGGTGGGTCCAGGGTGATTTCGTAGGACAAGGGTTAGTGACTGGCTTTCGGTAGGGCAGGGTGTATTGGTCGGTGACGGGCAAGTGCTAGGCTTCGGACTAGAGTGAGCACTGGGCGTTGGTCTAGGGCGCGAGGTAGGGCTAGTGGGAGCGGTAGACCTAGCGCTATGGTAGGCAAAGGGCAAGGGGTGGGTGTCGAGGTAAACCTCGGAGTAGGCCTAGGACCAGGAGTGGGAGCTGTGTCTAGGGGTAGGGAAGGGGGTGGGCCTATGGGTAGGGGGAGCTGTAGGGCCAGGCGTAGGGGTAGGACCAGAGGTAGTGCTAGACGTAGGCCTAGGGCGAGGGGTAGTGCTCGGGGTAACCTAACCCTAACACAAACCCTTACCCTAAACCTAACCCTAACCCTAACCCTAACATCAACCCTAACCCTAACACTAACCCTAACCCTAACCCTAAACCTAACACCAACCCTAACCCTAATCCTAACCCTAACCTTAACCCTAACCCTAACCCTAAAACCAACCCTAACCCTAACCCTAACCCTAACCCTCAACCTAACACCAACCCTAACCCTAACCCTAACCCAAACCCTAACACCAACTCTAAACCCTAACCCTAACCCTAAACCCTAATCCTAACCCTAACCTTAACCCTAACCCTAATTCTAACCCTAACAAGAGCAAAGTGTACTGGTCAGCGACGGGCAAGTTCTAGGCCTCGGACTAGAGGGAGCCATGGGCGTTGGTCTAGGGCCCGAGGTAGGGCTAGTGGGAGCGGTAGACCTAGCGCTATGGTAGGCAAAGGGCAAGGGGTGGGTGTCGAGTTAAACCTCGGAGTAGGCCTAGGACCAGGAGTGGCAGCTGTGTCTAGGGGTAGGGAAGGGGGTGGGCCTATGGGTAGGGGGAGCTGTAGGGCCAGGCGTGGGGGTAGGACCAGAGGTAGTGCTAGACGTAGGCCTAGGGCGAGGGGTAGTGCTCGGGGTAACCTAACCCTAACACAAACCCTAACCCTAAACCTAACCCTAACCCTAACCCTAACATCAACCCTAACCCTAACACTAACCCTAAACCTAACCCTAAACCTAACACCAACCCTAACCCTAATCCTAACCCTAACCTTAACCCTAACCCTAACCCTAAAACCAACCCTAACCCTAACCCTAACCCTAACCCTAACCCTCAACCTAACACCAACCCTAACCCTAACCCTAACCCAAACCCTAACACAAACTCTAAACCCTAACCCTAACCCTAAACCCTAATTTTAACCCTAACCCTAACCCTAACCCTAATTCTAACCCTAACAAGAGCAAAGTGTACTGGTCAGCGACGGGCAAGTTCTAGGCCTCGGACTAGAGGGAGCCATGGGCGTTGGTCTAGGGCCCGAGCTAGGGCTAGTGGGAGCGGTAGGCGTAGCGCTGGGGTAGGCATAGGGCAAGGGGTGGGTGTTGAGTTAAACCTCGGAGTAGGCCTAGGGCCAGGAGTGGGAGCTGTGGCTAGGGGTAGGGATGGGGGTGGGGCTATAAGCACGGGGAGCTGTAGGGCCACGGGTAGGGGTAGGACCAGAGGTAGTGCTACGCGTAAGCCTAGGGCGAGGGGTAGTGCTCGGGGTAGGGTTAGGTGAAGGGCTAGTGGTTGGCAGAGGCCCACGGGCAGTGTTAGGGTTAGGGCTCATGTTAGGCCTAGGACTAGTGGTAGTGGTAGGGGATGGGCGAGGGCTAGGGGTAACTGTCACGGGAGGGCTCCGGGTAGTCCTAGGACTCCGAACAAATGTAGGGCTGGATTAGGGTGTGGCTAATGGTGGGTCCAGGGTGATTTCGTAGGACACGGGTTAGTGCTCTGGCTATCGGTAGGGCAAGGTGTACTGGTTGGCGACGGGCAAGTGCTAGGCTTCGGACTAGAGTGAGCACTGGGCGTTGGTCTGGGGCCCGAGGTAGGGCTAGTGGGAGCGGTAGGCGTAGCGCTGGGGTAGGCAAAGGGCAAGGGGTGGGTGTCGGGGTAAACCTCGGAGTAGGCTTAGGACCAGGAGTGGGAGCTGTGGCTAGGGGTAGAAATGGGGGTGGGCCTATGGGTAGGGGGAGGTGTAGGGACAGGGGTAGGGGTAGGACCAGAGGTCGTGCTAGGCGTAGGCCTAGGGCGAGGGGTAGTGCTCAGGTTAACCCAACCCTAACCCTAACACCAACCCTAACTCTAACCCTAACCCTAACACCAACCCTAACTGTAACGCTAACGCTAACCCTAACACCAACCCTAACCCTAATCCTAACCCTAACCCTAACCCTAACCCTAACACCAACCCTAACCCTAACCCTAACCCTAACCCTAACACCAACCCTAAACCTAACCCTAACGCTAACCCTAACCCTATACCTAACACCAACCCTAAACCTAACCCTAACCCTAACACCAACCCTAACCCTAACCCTAACCCTAACCCTAACCCTAACCCTAACACCAACCCTAACCCTAATCCTAACCCTAACCCTAACCCTATCCCTAACACAAACCCTAACCCTAACCCTAACCCTGACCCTAAACCTAAACCTAACACCAACCCTAACCCTAACCCTAACCCTAACCCTAACTCCAAACCTAACCCTAACCCTAATCCTAACCCTAATCCTAACAAGGGCAAGGTGTACTGGTCAGCGACGGGCAAGTTCTAGGCTTCGGACTAGAGGGAGCCATGGGCGTTGGTCTAGGGCCCGAGCTAGGGCTAGTGAGAGCGGTAGGCGTAGCGCTGGGGTAGGCATAGTGCAAGGGGTGGGTTTCAAGGTAAACCTCAAAGTAGGCCTAGCGCCAGGAGTGGGAGCTGTGGCTAGGGGTAGGGGTGGGGGTGGGCCTATGGGTAGGGGGAGCTGTAGGGCCGGGGGTTGGGGTAGGACAAGATGTAGTGCTAGACGTAGGCCTAGGGCGAGGGGTAGTGCTCGGGGTAGGGTTAGTTGAAGGGCTAGTGTTTGGTAGAGGCACACGGGCAGTGTTAGGGTTAGGGCTCATGTTAAGCCTAGGACTAGTGGTAGTGGTAGGGATTGTCCGAAGGCTAGGGGTAGGTGTCACGGGAGGGCTCCGGGTAGTTCTAGGACTCGGAACAGGTGTAGGGCTGGATTACGGTTGGTAAGGGTGGGTCCATTGTGATTTCGTAGGACACGAATTACTGCTCTGGCTAACGGTAGGGCAAGGTGTACTGGTCGGCGACGGGCAAGTGCTAGGCCTCGGACTAGATGAGCACTGGGCGTTGGTCTAGGGCCCGAGCTAGGACTAGTGGGAGCGTTAGGCGTAGCGCTGGGGTAGGCATAGGGCAAGGGGTGGGTGTCGGGGTAAACCTCGGAGTCGGCCTAGTGCCAGGAGTTGGAGCTGTGGGTAGGGGTAGGGATTTGGGTTGGCCTATGGTTAGTGGGAGCTGTAGGGCCAGGGTAGCGGTAGGTCCAGAGGTAGTGCTAGGCGTACGCCTAGGGCGAGGGGTAGTGCTCTGGGTAGGGATGGTGAAGGGCTAGTGGTTGGCTGAGGCCCACATGCAGTTTTAGTCTTAGGGCTCATGTTAGGCCTAGGACTAGTGGTAGTAGTAGGGGTTATTTGAGGACTAGGCGTAGGTGTCACGGGAGGGCTCCGGGTAGTCCTAGGACTCGGAACGGGTGTAGGGCTGGATTAGGGTGTGGTAAGGGTTGTTCCAGGGTGATTTCGTATGACACAAGTTAGTGCTCTGGCTAAAGGTAGGGCAAGGTGTACTGGTCGGCGTTGGGCAAGTGGTAGGCCGCGGACTAGAGGGAGCACTGGGCGTTGGTCTAGGGCCCGAGCTAGGGCTAGTGGGAGCGTTAGGCGTAGCACTGGGGTAGGCATAGGGCAAAGGGTGGGTGTGGGGGTAAATCTCGGAGTAGGCTTTGGGCCAGGAGTTGGAGTTGTGGCTAGGGGTAGGGATGGGGGTGGGCCTATGGGTAGGGGGAGCTGTAGTGCCAGGGGTAAGGGTAGGACCAGAGGTAGTGCTAGGCGTAGGCCTGGGGCGAGGGGTAGTGCTCGAGGTAGGGTTAGGTGAAGGGCTAGTAGTTGGCAGAGGCCCACAAGCAGTGTTAGGGTTAGGGCTCATGTTAGGCCTAGGACTAGTGGTAGTAGTAGGGGATGTCCGAGGGCTAGAGGTAGGTGTCACGGGAGGGCTCCGGGTAGTCCTAGGACTCCGAACGGATGTGGGGCATGATTAGGGTGTGGCTAATGGTGCGTCCAGGGTGATTTCGTAGGACACGGGTTAGTGCTCTGGCTATCGGTAAACAAGGTGTACTGGTCGGCGACGGGCAAGTGCTAGGCTTCGGACTAGAGTGAGCACTGGGCGTTGGTCTAGGGCCCGAGGTAGGGCTAGTGGGAGCGGTAGGCGTAGCCCTGTGGTAGGCAAAGGGCAAGGGGTGTGTGTCGGGGTAAACCTCGGAGTAGGCCTAGGACCAGGAGTGGGAGCTGTGGCTAGGGGTAGGGATGGGGGTGGGCCTATGGGTAGGGGGAGCTGTAGGGCCAGGGGTAGGGGTAGGACCAGAGGTAGTGCCAGGCGTAGGCCTAGGGCGAGGGGTAGTGCTCGGGGTAACCTAACCCTAACACTAACCCTAACCCTAACCCTAACCCTAACCCTAACCCTAACATCAACCCTAACCCTAACTCTAACCCTAACCCTAACCCTAAACCTAACACCAACTCTAACCCTAAACCTAACCCTAACCTTAACCCTAACCCTAACCCTAACACCAACCCTAACCCTTACCCTAACCCTAACCCTAACCCTAAACCTAACACCAACCCTAACCCTAACCCTAACCCTAACCCTAACCCTAACCCCAACCCTAAACCCTAACCCAAACCCTAAACCCTAATCCTAACTCTAACCCTAACCCTAACCCTAATTCTAACCCTAACAAGGGCAAAGTGTACTGGTCGGCCTTGGGCAAGTGGTAGACCTCTGACTTGATGAGCACTGGGCGTTGGTCTAGGGCCCGAGCTAGGGCTAGTGGGAGCGGTAGGCATAGCGCTAGGGTAGGCAAAGAGCAAGGGGTGGGTGTCGGGGTAAACCTCGGTGTAGGCCTAGGACCAGGAGTGAAAGCTGTGGCTAGGGGTAGGGATGGGGGTGGGCCTATGGGTAGGGGGAGCTGTAGGGCCAGGGGTAGGGGTAGGACCACAGGTAGTGATAGGCGTATGCCTAGGGCGAGGGGTAGTGCTTGGGGTAACCTAACCGTAACCCTAACCCTAACCCTAACACTCACCCTAACCCTAACACCAACCCTAACACTAAACCTAACCCTAACCCTAAACCTAAACCTAACACCAACCCTAACCCTAACCTAACCCTAACCATAACAAGGGCAAGGTGTACTGGTCAGCGACCGGCAAGTTCTAGGCCTCGGACTAGAGGGAGCCATGGGCGTTGTTCTAGGGCCCGAGCTAGGGCTAGTGGGAGCGGTAGGCGTAACGCCTTGGTAGGCATAGGGCAAGGGGTGGGTGTCGAGGTAAACCTCGGAGTAGGCCTAGGGCCAGGAGTGGGACCTGTGGCTTGGGGTAGGGGTGGGGGTGGGCCTATGGGTAGGGGGTGCTGTAGGGCCAGGGGTAGGGGTAGGACCAGAGGTAGTTCTAGACGTAGGACTAGGGCGAGGGGTAGTGCTCGGGGTAGGGTTAGTTGAAGGGCTAGTGGTTGGCAGAGGCCCACGGGCAGTGTTAGGGTTAGGGCTCATGTTAAGCCTAGGACTAGTGGTAGTGGTAGGGATTGGCCGAGGGCTAGGGGTAGGTGTCACGGGAGGGCTCCGGGTAGTTCTAGGACTCGGAACAGGTGTAGGGCTGGATTACGGTTGGTAAGGGTGGGTCCAGGGTGATTTCGTAGGACACGGGTTACTGCTCTGGCTAACGGTAGGGCAAGGTGTACTGGTCTGCGACAGGCAAGTGCTACGCCTCGGACTAGATGAGCACTGGGCGATGGTCTAGGGCCAGAGCTACGGCTAGTGGGAGCGATAGGCGTAGCGCTGGGGTAGGCATAGGGCAAGGAGTGGGTGTCGGGGTGAACCTGAAAGTAGGCCTAGGGCCAGGATTTGGAGCTGTGGCTAGGGGTAGGAATTTTGGTGGGCCTATGGGTAGGGGGAGCTGTAGGGCCAGGGGTAGTGGTAGGACCAGAGGTAGTGCTAGGCGTAAGCCTAGGGCGAGGGGTATTGCTCGGGGTGGGGTTAGTTAAAGGGCTAGTGTTTGGCAGAGTCCCACAGGCAGTGTTAGGGTTAGGGCTCATGTTAAGCCTAGGACTAGTGGTAGTGGTAGGGGTTGGCCGAGGGCTAGGGGTAGGTGTCACGGGAGGGCTCCTGGTAGTCCTAGGACTCGGAAAGGGTGTAGAGCTGGATTAGGGTGTGGTAAGGGTGGGTCCAGGGTGATTTCGCAGGACACGGGTTACTGCTCTGGCTAACGGTAGGGCAAGGTGTACTGGTCGGCGTCGGGCAAGTGGTAGGCCTCTGACTAGAAGAAGCACTGGGCGTTTGTCTAGGGCCCGAGCTAGGGCTAGTGGGAGCGGTAGGAGTAGTGCTTGGGTAGGCAAAGGGCAAGGGGTGGGAGTCGGGGTAAACCTCGGAGTAGGCCTAGGACCAGGACTGGGAGCTGTGGCTAGGGGTAGGGATGAAAGTTTGCCTATGGGTAGGGGGACCTGTAGGGCCAGGTGTAGGGGTAGGACCAGAGGTTGTGCTAGGCGTAGGCCTAGGGCGAGGTGTAGTGCTCGGGTAACCTAACCATAACCCTAACCCTAACCCTAACCCTAACACCAACCTTAACCCTAACCCTAACACTAACCCTAACCCTAACCGTAAACCTAACACCAACCCTAACCCTAACCCTAACCCTAACCCTAACACCAACCCTAACCCAAACCCTAACTCTAAACCCTAACCCAAACCCTAACCCTAACCCTAACCCTAACCCTAACAAGGGCAAGTTGTACTGGTCAGCGACGGGCAAGTTCTAGGCCTCGGACTAGAGGGAGACATAGGCGTTGGTCTAGGTCCTGAGCTAGGGCTAGTGGGAGCGGTAGGCGTAGTCTGTGGTAGGCATAGGGCAAGGGGTGGGTGTCGAGGTAAACCTCGGAGTAGGCCTAGGCCCAGGAGTGGGAGCTGTGGCTAGGGGTAGGGGTGGGGGTGGGCCTATAGGTAGGGGGAGCTGTAGGGCCAGTGGTAGTGGTAGGACCAGAGGTAGTGCTAGGCGTATGCCTAGGGCGAGGGGTAGTGCTCGTGGTAGGGTTAGTTGAAGGGCTAGTGGTTGGCAGAGGCCCACGGGCAGTGTTAGGGTTAGGGCTCATGTTAAGCCTAGGACTAGTGGTAGTGGTAGGGGTTGGCCGAGGGCTAGAGGTAGGTGTCACGGGAGGGCTCCGGGTAGTCCTAGGACTCGGAACAGGTGTAGGGCTGGATTAGGGTGCGGTAAGGGTGGGTCCAGGGTGATTTCGTAGGACACGGGTTAGTGCTCTGGCTAACAGTAGGGCAAAATGTACTGGTCGGCGTCGGGGTAGTGGTCGGCCTCGGACTAGAGGGAGCTTGGGCGTTGGTCTAGGACCCGAGCTAGGGCTAGTGGGAGCGGTAGGCGTAGCACTGGGGTAGGCTTAAGGCAAGGGTTGGGTGTCGGGAAAACCTCGGAGTAGGCTTTCGGCCAGGAGTTGGAGTTGTGGCTAGGGGTAGGATGGGGGTGGGCCTATGGGTAGCGGGAGCTGTAGGGCCAGGGGTAGGGGTAGGAAAAGAGGTAGTGCTAGGCGTAGGCCTAGGGCGAGGGGTAGTGCTCGGGGAAGGGTTAGGTGAAGGGCTAGTGATTGGCAGAGGCCCACGGGCAGTGTTAGGGTTAGGGCTCATGTTAGGCCTAGGACTAGTGGTAGTGGTAGGGGATGGCCGAGGGCTAGGGGTAGGTGTCACGGGAGGGCTCCGTGTAGTCCTAGGACTTCGAACGGTTGTAGGGCTGGATTAGGGTGTGGCTAATGGTGGGTCCAGGGTGATTTCGTAGGACACGGTTTAGTGCTCTGGCTATTGGTAGGGCAAGGTGTACTGGTCGGCGTCGGGCAAGTGATAGGCTTCGGACTAGAGTGAGCACTAGGCGTTGGTCTAGGGCCCGAGGTAGGGATTGTGGGAGCGGTAGGCGTAGCGCTGGGGTAGGCAAAGGGCAAGAGTTTGGTGTCGGGGTAAACCTCTGAGTACGCCTAGGACCAGGAGTGGGAGCTGTGGCTAGGGGTAGGGATGGGGGTGGGCCTATGGGTAGGGGAATCTGTAGGGTCAGTGGTAGGTTTAGGACCAGAGGTAGTTCTAGGCGTAGGCCTAGGACGAGGGGTAGTGCTCAAGGTAACCTGACCCTATCCCTAACCCTAACCCTAACCCAAACCCTAACACCAAACCTAACCCTAACCCTAACCCTAACCCTAACCCTAAACCTAACACTAACCTTAACCCTAACACTAACCCTAACCCTAACACCAACCCAAACCCTAACACTAACCCTAACAAGGGCAAGGTGTACTGGTCAGCGACGGGCAAGATCTAGGCCTCTGACAAAAGGGAGCCATGGGCGTTGGTCTAGGGCCTGAGCTAGGGCTAGTGGGAGCGGTAGGCGTAGCGCTGGGGTAGGCATAGGGCAAGGGGTGGGTGTCGAGGTAAACCTCGGAGTAGGCCTAGGGCCAGGAATGGGAGCTGTGGCTAGGGGTAGGGGTGGGGGTGGGCCTATGGGTTGGGGGAGATGTAGGGCCAGGTGTAGTGGTAGGACCAGAGGTAGTGCTAGGCGTAGGCCTAGGGCGAGGGGTAGTGCTCGGGGTAGAATTAGTTAAAGGGCTAGTGGTTGGCAGAGGCCCACGGGCAGTGTTAGGGTTAGGGTTCATGTTAGGCCTAGGACTAGTGGTAGTGGTAGGGGATGGCCGAGGGCTAGGGGTAGGTGACACGGGAGAGCTCCGGGTAGTCCTAGGACTCGGAACGGGTGTAGGGCTGGATTAGGGTGTGGTAAGGGTGGGTCCAGGGTGATTTCGTAGGACACGGGTTAGTGCTCTGGCTAACGGTAGGGCAAGCTGCACTGGTCGGCGTCGGGCAAGTGGTAGGCCTCGGACTAGAAGGAGCACTGGGCGTTCGTCTAGGGCCCGAGCTACGGCTAGTGGGAGCGGTAGGAGTAGTGCTTAGGTAGGCAAAGGGCAAGGGGTGGGTGTCGGGGTAAACCTCGGAGTAGGCCTAGGACCAGGAGTGGGAGCTGTGGCTAGTGGTAGGGATGAAAGTTTGCCTATGGGTAGGGGGAGCTGTAGGGCCAGGAGTAGTGGTATAACCAGAGGTAGTGCTAGGCGTAGGCCTAGGGCGATGTGTAGTGCTCGGGTAACCTAACCCTAACCCTAACCCTAACCCTAACCCTAACCCTAACACCAACCTTAACCCTAACCCTAACACTAACCCTAACCCTAACCGTAAACCTAACACCAACCCTAACCCTAACCCTAACCCTAACCCTAACACCAACCCTAACCCTAACCCTAACTCTAAACCCTAACCCAAACCATAACCCTAACCCTAACCCTAACGCTAACAAGGGCAAGGTGTACTGGTCAGCGACGGGCAAGTTCTGGGCCTCGGACTAGAGAAAGCCATAGGCGTTGGTCTATGTCCCGAGCTAGGGCTAGTGGGAGCGGTAGGCGTAGTCTGTGGTAGGCATAGGGCAAGGGGTGGGTGTCGAGGTAAACCTCGGAGTAGGCCTAGGCCCAGGAGTAGGAGCTGTGGCTAGGGGTAGGGGTGGGGGTGGGCCTATGGGTAGGGGGAGCTGTAGTGCCAGGGGTAGTGGTAGGACCAGAGGTAGTGCTAGGCGTAGGCCTAGGGCTAGGGGTAGTGCTCGGGGTAGGGTTAGTTAAAGGGCTAGTGGTTGGCAGAGGCCCACGTGCAGTGTTAGGGTTAGGGTTCATGTTAAGCGTAGGACTAGTGGTAGTGGTAGGGGTTGGCCGAGGGCTAGGGGTCGGTGTCACGGGAGGGCTCCGGGTAGTCCTAGGACTCGGAACAGGTGTAAGGCTGGATTAGGGTGTGGTAAGGGTGGGTCCAGGGTGATTTCGTAGGACACGTGTTACTGCTCTGGCTAACGGTAGGGCAAGGTGTACTGGTCGGCCTCGGGCAAGTGGTAGGCCTCTGACTATAGGGAGCACTGGGCGTTGGTCTAGGGCCCGAGCTAGGGATAGTGGGAGCGGTAGGCGTAGCGCTGGGCTAGGCATAGGGCAAGGGGTGGGTGTCGGGGTAAACCTCAAAGTAGGCCTAGGGCCAGGAGTTGGAGCTGTGGCTAGGGGTAGGGATTTGGTTAAGCCTATGGGTAGGGGGAGCTGTAGGGCCAGGGGTGCGGTAGGACCAGAGGTAGTGCTAGGCGTAGGCCTAGGGCGAGGGGTAGTGCTCTGGGTAGGGTTAGGTGAAGGGCTAGTGGTTGGCAGAGGCTCACGGGCTGTGTTAGGGTTAGGGCTCATGTTAGGCCTAGGACTAGTGGTAGTGGTAGGGGTTGGCCGAGGGCTAGGGGTAGGTGTCACGGGAGAGCTTCGGGTAGTCCTAGGACTCGGAACGGGTGTAGGGCTGGATTAGGGTGTGGTAAGGGTGGGTCCAGGGTGATTTCGTAGGACACGGGTTAGTGCTCTGGCTAACGATAGGTCAAGCTTCACTGGTCGGGGTCGGGCAAGTGGTAGGCCTCGGAATAGAGGGAGCACTGGGCGTTCTTCTAGGGCACGAGCTAGGGCTAGTGGGAGCGGTAGGCGTAGCACTGGGGTAGGCACAGGGCAAGGAGTGGGTGTCGGGAAAACCTCGGAATAGGCTTTGGGCCAGGAGTTGGAGTTGTGGCTAGGGGTAGGGATGGGGGTGGGCCTATGGGTAGGGGGATCTGTAGGGCCAGGGGTAGGGGTAGGACCAGAGGTAGTGCTAGGCGTAGGCCTAGGGCGAGGGGTAGTGCTCGGGCTAACCTAACCCTAACCATAACCCTAATCCTAACACTAATCCTAACCCTAACCCTAACTCTAAAACCAACCCTAACCCTAACCCTACCCCTAACCCTAACCCTATACCTAACACCAACCCTAACCCTAACCCTAACCCTAACACCAACCCTAACCCTAAACCTAACCCTAACCCTAACCCTAACCCTAACACCAACCCTAACCCTAACCCTAACCCTAACCTTAACACCAACTCTAACCCTAATCCTAACCCTAACCCTAACCCTAACACCAACCCTAACCAAAACCCTAACCCTAACGCTAACACCAACCCTAACCCTAACCCTAACCCTAACCCTAACCCTATGCCTAACACGAACCCTAACCCTAACCCTAACCCTAAACCTAACCCTAACCCTAACACCAACCCTAACCCTAATCCTAATCCTAACCCTAACCCTAACCCTAACACTAAACCTAACCCTAACCCTAACCCTAACCCTAACCCTAACACCAACCCTAACCCTAACCCTAACCCTAACCCTAACACTATACCTAACACCAACCCTAACCCTAACCCTAACCCTAACCCTAACACCAACCATAACCCTAACCCTAACCCTAACACCAACCCTAACCCTAATCCTAACCCTAACCCTAAACCTAACCCTAACACCAACCCTAACCGTAACCCTAACCCTAACCCTAACCCTAACCCTAACACCAACCCTAACCCTAACCCTAACCCTAACCCTAAACATAACACCAACCCTAACCCTAACCCAAACCCTAACCCTAACACCAACCCTAACCCTAACCCTAACCCTAACCCTAACACCAACCCTAACCCTAACCCTAACCCTAACTCTAACCCTAACCCTAACCCTAACACCAACCCTAACCCTAACCCTAATTCTAACCCTAACACCAACCCTAACCCTAACCCTAACCCTAACCCTAACCCTAATTCTAACCCTAACCCTAACACCAACCCTAACTCTAACCCTAACCCTAACCCTAACACCAACCCTAAACCTAATCCTAACCCTAACCCTAAAGCTAACATCAACCCTAACCCTAACCCTAACCCTAACCCTAACACCAACCTAACCCTAACCCTAACCCTAACCCTAACCCTAACCCTAACCCTAACCCTATACCTAACACCAACCCTAACCCTAACCCTAACCCTAACCCTAACCCTAACACCAACCCTAACCCTAACCCTAAACCTAACCCTAACCCTAACCCTAACCCTAACCCTAACCCTAACCCTAACCCTAACCCTAACCCTATACCTAACACCAACCCTAACCCTAACCCTAACCCTAACCCTAACCCTAACACCAACCCTAACCCTAACCCTAAACCTAACCCTAAACCTAACCCTAACCCAAACACCAACCCTAACCCTAACCCTAACCCTAACACCAACCCTAACCCTAATCCTAACCCTAACCCTAACCCTAACAACAACCCTAACCCTAACCCTAACCCTAACCCTAACCCTAACACCAACTCTAACCCTAACCCTAACCCTAACCCTAACCCTATGCCTAACACGAACCCTAACTTTAACCCTAACCCTAACACCAACCCTAACCCTAACCCTAACCCTAACCCTAACCCTAAACGTAACACCAACCCTAACCCTAACCCAAACCCTAACCCTAACACCAACCCTAACCCTAACCCTAACCCTAACCCTAACACCAACCCTAACTCTAACCCTAACCCTAACTCTTACCCTAACCCTAACCCTAACAACAACCCTAACCCTAACCCTAACCCTAAAACCAACCCTAACCCTAACCCTAACCCTAACCCTAACCCTAACCCTAACACCAACCCTAACCCTAATCTTAATCCTAACCCTAACCCTAACCCTAACACTAACCCTAACCCTAACCCTAACCCTAACACCAACCCTAACCCTAACCCTAACCCTAACCCTATACCTAACACCAACCCTAACCCTAACCCTAACCCTAACCCTAACACCAACCCTAACCCTAACCCTAACCCTAACACCAACCCTAACCCTAATCCTAACTCTAACCCTAACCCTAACCCTAACACCAACCCTAACCGTAACTCTAACCCTAACCCTAACCCTAACCCTAACACCAACCCTAACCCTAACCCTAACCCTAACCCTAACACCAACCCTAACCCTAACCCTAACCCTAAACCCTAATCCTAACCCTAACCCTAACCCTAACCTTAACCCTAACCCTAACAAGGGCAAGGTTTACTGGTCAGCGACGGGCAAGTTCTAGGCCTCGGACTAGAAGGAGGCATGGGCGTTGGTCTAGGGCCCGGGCTAGGGCTAGTGAGAGCGGTAAGCGTAGCGCTGGGGTAGGCTTAGGGCAAGGGGTGGGTGTCGAGGTAAACCTCGAGTAGGCCTAGAGCCAGGAGTGGGAGCTGTGGCTAGTGGTAGGGTTGGGGGTGGGCCTATGGGTAGGGGACGCTGTAGGGCCAGGGTAGTGGTAGGAACAGAGGTAGTGCTAGGCGTAGGCCTAGGGCGAGGGGTAGTGCTCGGGGTAGGGTTAGTTGAAGGGCTAGTGGTAGGCAGAGGCCCACGGGCAGTGTTAGTGTTAGGGCTCATGATATGCCTAGGACTAGTGGTAGTGGTAAGGGTTGGCCGAGGACTAGGGGTAGGTGTCACGAAACAGCTGCGGGTAGTCCTAGGACTCAAAACGGGTGTAGGGCTGGATTAGGGTGTGGTAAGGGTGGGTCCAGGGTGATTTCATAGGACACGGGTTAGTGCTCTGGCTAACGGTAGGGCAAGGTGTACTGGTCGGCGTCGGGCAGGTGGTAGGCCTCAAACTAGAGGGAGCACTGGGCGTTGGTCTAGGGCCCGAGCTAGGGCTAGTGGGATCGGTAGGCGTAGCACTGGGGTAGGCATAGGGCAAGGGGTGGGTGTCGGGGTACACCTCGGAGTAGGCTTTGGGCCAGAGGTTGGAGTTGTGGCTAGGGGTAGGGATGGGGGTGGGCCTATAAGTAGGGGGAGCTGTAGGGCCAGGGGTAGGGGTAGGACCAGAGGTAGTTCTAGGCGTAGGCCTAGGGCGATGGGTAGTGCTCGGGGTAGGGTTAGGTGAAGGGCTAGTGGTTGGCAGAGGCCCACGGGCAGTGTTAGATTTAGGTCTCATGTTAGGCCTAGGACTAGTGGTAGTGGTAGGGGATGGTCGAGGGCTAGGGGTAACTGTCACGGGAGAACTCCGGGTAGTCCTAGGACTCCGAACGGATGTAGGGCTGGATTAGGGTGTGGCTAATGGTGGGTCCAGGGTGATTTCGTAGGACACGGGTTAATGCTCTGGCTATCGGTAGGGCAAGGTGTACCGGTTGGCGACGGGCAAGTGCTAGGCTTCGCACTAGAGTGAGCACTGGGCGTTGGTCTAGGGCCCGAGGTAGGGCTAGTGGGAGTGGTAGGCGTAGCACTGGGGTAGGCAAAGGGCAAGGGGTGGGTGTCGGGGTGAACCTCGGAGTAGGCCTAGGACCAGGAGTGGGAGCTGTGGCTAGGGGTAGGGATGGGGGTGGGCCTATGGGTAGGGGGAGCTGTAGAAACAGGGGTAGGGGTAGGACCAGAGGTAGTGCTAGGCGTAGGCCTAGGGCGAGGGGTAGTGCTCGGGGTAACCTAACCCTAACCCTAACCCTAACACTAACACTAACCCTAACCCTAACCCTAACCCTAACACCAACCCTAAACCTAACCCTAACCATAAACCTAACCCTATACCTAACACCAACCCTAAACCTAACCCTAACCCTAACCCTAACACCAACCCTAACCTTAACCCTAACCCTAACTTTAACCCTAACCCTAACCCTAATCCTAACCCTAACCCTAACCCTAACACCAACCCTAACCCTAACCCTAACCCTAACCCTAACACCAACCCTAACCCTAACCCTAACCCTAACCCTAACCCTATGCCTAACACCAACCCTAACCCTAACCCTAAGCCTAACCCTAACCCTAACCCTAACCCTAACACCAACCATAACCCTACTCCTAACCCTAACCCTAACCCTAACCCTAACACTAACCCTAACCCTAACCCTAACCCTAAACCTAACACCAACACTAAACCTAATCCTAACCCTAAACCTAACCCTATACCTAACACCAACACTAAACCTAACCCTAACCCTAACCCTAACACCAACCCTAACCCTAACCCTAACCCTAACCCTAACACCAACCCTAACTCTAACCCTAAACCTAACCCTAACCCTAACCCTATACCTAACACCAACCCTAACCCTAACCCTAACCCTAAAACTAACACCAACCCTAACCCTAACCCTAACCCTAACCCTAACCCTAACCCTAACACCAACCCTAACCCTAATCCTAACCCTAACCCTAACCCTAACCCTAACCCTAACACCAACCCTAACCCTAACCCTAACCCTAACACCAACCCTAACCCTTACCCTAACCCTAAACCCTAATCCTAACCCTAACCCTAACCCTAAACCTAACCCTAACAAGGGCAAGGTGTACTGGTCAGCGACGGGCAAGTTCTAGGTCTCGGACTAGAGGGAGCCATGGGCGTTGGTCTAGGGCCCGAGCTAGGGCTAGTGAGAGCGGTAGGCTTAGAGCTGGGGTAGGCATAGGGGAAAGGGTGGGTGTCGGGGTAAATCTCGGAGTAGGCTTTGGGCCAGGAGTTGGAGTTGTGGCTAGAGGTAGGGATGGGGGTGGGCCTATGTGTAGGGGGAGCTGTAGGGCCAGGGGTAGGGGTAGGACCAGAGGTAGTGTTAGGCGTAGGCCTAGGGCGAGGGGTAGTGCTCGGGGTAGAGTTAGGTGAAGGGCTAGTGGTTGGCAGAGGCCCACGGGCAGTGTTAAGGTTAGGGCTCATGTTAGGCCTAGGACTAGTGGTAGTAGTAAAGGATGGCCGAGGTCTAGGGGTAGGTGTCACGGGAGGGCTCCGGGTAGTCCTAGGACTTCGAACGGATGTGGGTCATGATTAGGGTGTCGCTAATGGTGCGTCCAAGTTGATTTCGTAGGACACGGGTTACTGCTCTGGCTAACGGTAGGGCAAGGTGTACTGTTCGGCGTCGGGCTAGTGCTAGGCCTCGGACTAGATGAGCACTGGGCTTTGGTCTAGGGCCCGAGCTAGGGCTTGTGGGAGCGATAGGCGTAGCGCTGGGGTAGGCATAGGGCAAGGGGTGGGTGTCGGGGTAAACCTCGGAGTAGGCCTAGGACCAGGAGTGGGAGCTGTGGCTAGGGGTAGGGATGGGGGTGGGCCTATGGGTAGGGGGAGCTGTAGGGCCAGGGGTAGGTGTAGGACCAGAGGTAGTGCCAGGCGTACGCCTATTGAGAAGGGTAGTGCTCGGGGTGACCTAACCCTAACCCTAACCCTAACCCTAACACCCCCCTAACCCTAATCCTAACCCTAAACCTAACCCTAAACCTAACACCAACCCTAACTCTAACCCAAACCCTAACCCTAACACCAACCCTAACCCTAACCCTAACCCTAACCCTAACCCTAAACCTAACACCAACCCTAACTCTAACCAAACCCTAAACCTAACACCAACCCTAACCCTAACTCTAACCCTAACCCTAACCCTTACCCTAACACCAACCCTAACCCTAACCCTAACCCTAAACCTAACCCTAAACCTAAATCCAACCCTAACCCTAACCCTAACCCTAACAAGGGCAAGGTGTACTGGTCAGCGACGGGCAAGTCTAGGCCTCGGACTAGAGGGAGACATGGGCGTTGGTCTAGAACCCGAGCATGGGCTTGTGGGAGCGGTAGGCATAGCGCTGGGGTAGGCATAGGGCAAGGGGTGTGTGTCGGGGTAAACCTCGGAGTAGGCCTAGTGCCAGGAGTTGGAGCTGTGGCTAGGGGTAGGGATGGGGGTGGGCCTATAAGTAGGGGGAGCTGTAGGGCCAGGGGAAGCGGTAGGACCAGAGGTAGTGCTAGGCGTAGGCCTAGGGCGATTGGTATTGCTCGGGGTAGGGTTAGGTGAAGGGCTAGTGGTTGGCAGAGGCCCACGGGCAGTGTTAGGTTTAGGGCTCATGTTAGGCCTAGGACTAGTGGTAGTGGTAGGGGATGGGCGAGGGCTAAGGGTAACTGTCACGGGAGGGCTTTGGGTAGTCCTAGGACTCCGAACGGATGTACGGCTGGATTAGGGTGTGGCTAATGGTGGGTCTAGGGTGATTTCATAGGACACGGGTTAGTGCTCTGGGTATCGGTAGGGCAAGGTGTACCGGTTGGCGACGGGCAAGTGCTAGGCTTCGCACTAGAGTGAGCACTGGGCGTTGGTCTAGGGCCCGAGGTAGGGCTAGTGGGAGTGGTAGGCGTAGCGCTGGGGTAGGCAAAGGGCAAGGGGTGGGTGTCGGGGTAAACCTCGGAGTAGGCCTAGGACCAGGAGTGGGAGCTGTGGCTAGGGGTAGGGATGGGGGTGGGCCTATGGGTAGGGGGAGCTGTAGGGACAGGGGTAGGGGTAGGACCAGAGGTAGTGCTAGGCGTAGGCCTAGGGCGAGGGGTAGTGCTCGGGGTAACCTAACCCTAACCCTAATCCTAACCCTAACACTAACACTAACCCTAACCCTAACCCTAACCCTAACACCAACCCTAAACCTAACCCTAACCCTAAACCTAACCCTATACCTAACACCAACCCTAACCCTAACCCTAACCCTAACCCTAAAACCTAAACCTAACCCTAACCCTAACCCTAACCCTAACCCTAACCCTAAACCTAACACCAACCCTAACCCTAACCCAAACCCTAACCCTAACACCAACCCTAACCCTAACCTAACCCTAAACCCTAAACCTAACCCTAACCCTAACCCTAACCCTAACCCTAAACCTAACACCAACCCTAACCATAACCCTAACCCTAACCCTAACCCTACACCAACCCTAACCCTAACCCTAACCCTAACCCTAACCCTAACCCTAAACCTAACACCAACCCTAACCCTAACCCTAACCCTAACCCTAACAAGGGCAAGGTGTACTGGTCAGCGATGGGCAAGTCTAGGCCTCGGACTAAAGGGAGCCATGGGCGTTGGTCTAGGGCCCGAGCCTGGGCTAGTGGGAGCGGTAGGCATAGCGCTGGGGTAGGCATAGGGCAAGGGGTGTGTGTCGGGGTAAATCTCGGAGTAGGCCTAGTGCCAGGAGTTGGAGCTGTGGCTAGGGGTAGGGATGGGGGTGGGCATATAAGTAGGGGGAGCTGTAGGGCCAGGGGAAGCGGTAGGACCAGAGGTAGTGCTAGGCGTTAGCCTAGGGCGACGGGTAGTGCTCTGGGTAGGGTTAGGTGAAGGGCTTGTGGTTCGCTGATGCCCACGGGCAGTGTTAGTCTTAGGGCTCATGTTAGGCCTAGGACTAGTGGTAGTGGTAGGGGTTGGCCGAGGGCTAGGGGTAGGTGTCATGGGAGGGCTCCGGGTAGTCCTAGGACTCAAAACGGGTGTAGGGCTGTATTATGGTGTGGTAAGGGTGGGTCCAGAGTGATTTCGTAGGACACGGGTTAGTGCTATGGCTAACGGTAGGGCAAGGTGTACTGGTCGGCGTCGGGCAGGTTGTAGGCCTCGGACTAGAGGGAGCACTGGGCGTTGGTCTAGGGCCCGAGCTAAGGCTAGTGGGAGCGGTAGGCGTAGCACTGGGGTAGGCATAGGGCAAGGGGTGGGTGTCGGGGTAAACCTCGGAGTAGGCTTTGGGCCAGAGGTTAGATTTGTGGCTAGGGGTAGGGATGGGGGTGGGCCTATAAGTAGGGGGAGCAGTAGGGCCAGGGGTAGGGGTAGGACCAGAGGTAGTGCTAGGCGTAAGCCTAGGGCGAGGGGTAGTGCTCGGGGTAGGGTTAGGTGAAGGGCTAGTGGTTGGCAGGGGCCCACGGACAGTGTTAGATTTAGGGCTCATGTTAGGCCTAGGACTAGTGGTAGTGGTAGGGGATAGCCCAGGGCTAGGTTAGGTGTCACGGGAAAGCTCCGGGTAGTCCTAGGACTCCAAACGGATGTGGGGCATGATTAGGGTGTGGCTAATGGTGGGTCCAGGGTGATTTCGTAGGACAAGGGTTAGTGATCTGGCTTTCGGTAGGGCAGGATGTATTGGTCGGTGACGGGCAAGTGCTAGGCTTCGGACTAGGGTGAGCACTGGGCGTTGGTCTAGGGCCCGAGGTAGGGCTAGTGGGAGCGGTAGGCGTAGCGCTGGGGTAGGAAAAGGGCAAGAGGTGGGTGTCGGGGTAAAACTTTGGAGTAGGCCTAGGACCAGGAGTGGGAGCTGTGGCTAGGGGTAGGGATGGGGGTGGGCCTATGGGTAGGGGGAGCTGTAGGGACAGGGGTAGGGGTAGGACCAGAGGTAGTGCTAGGCGTAGGCCTATGGCGAGGGATAGTGCTCGGGGTAACCTAACCCTAACCCTAACCCTAACACTAACCCTAACCCTAACCCTAACCCTAACCCTAACCCTAACTCTAACACCAACCCTAACCCTAACCCTAACCCTAACCCTAACCCCAACCCTAACCCTAATCCTAACCCTAACCCTAACCCTAACACCAACCCTAACCCTAACCCTATCCCTAACCCTAACACTAACCCTAACCCAAACCCTAACCCTAACCCCAACCCTATGCCTAACACCAACCCTAACCCTAATCCTAACCCTAACCCTAACACCAACCCTAACCCTAATCCTAACCCTAACCCTAACCCTAACACTAACCCTAACCCTAACCCTAACCCTAACACTAACACCAACCCTAACCCTAACCCTAATCCTAACCCTAACCCTATACCTAACACCAACCCTAACCCTAACGCTAACCCTAACCCTAACACCAACCCTAACCCTAACCCTAACCCTAACCCTAACCCTAACCCTAACCCTAACACCACCCTAACCCTAATCCTAAGCCTAACCCTAACCCTAACCCTAACCCTAACACCAACCCTAACCCTAACCATAACCCTAACCCTAACCCTAAACCTAACACCAACCCTAACCCTAACCCTAACCCTAACCCTAACACCAACCCTAACCCTAACACTAACCCTAAACCCTAATCCTAACCCTAACCCTAACCCTAACCCTAACCCTAACCCTAACCCTAACCCTAACAAGGGCAAGGTGTACTGGTCAGCGACGGGCAAGTTCTAGGCCTCGGACTAGAGCGAGCCATGGGCGTTGGTCTAGGGCCCGAGCTAGAGCTAGTGAGAGCGGTAGGCGTAGCGCTGGGGTAGGCATAGGGCAAGGGGTGGGTGTCGAGGTAAACCTCGGAGTAGGCCTAGGGCCAGGAGTGGGAGCTGTGGCTAGGGTTGGGGGTGGGCCTATGGTTAGGGGGAGCTGTAGGGCCAGGGGTAGTGATAGAACCTTAGGTAGTGCTAGGCGTTAGCCTAGGGCGACGGGTAGTGCTCTGGGTAGGGTTAGGTGAAGGGCTTGTGGTTGGCTGATGCCCACGGGCAGTGTTAGTCTTAGGGCTCATGTTAGGCCTAGGACTAGTGGTAGTGGTAGGGGTTGGCCGAGGGCTAGGGGTAGGTGTCACGGGAGGGCTCCGGGTAGTCCTAGGACTCAGAAAAGGTGTAGGGCTGGATTAGGGTGTGGTAAGGGTGGGTCCAGGGTGATTTCGTAGGACACGGGTTACTGCTCTGGCTAACGGTAGGGCAAGGTGCACTGGTCGGCGACGGGCAAGTGCTAGGCCTTGGACTAGATGAGCACTGGGCTTTGGTCTAGGGCCCGAGCTAGGGCTAGTGGGAACGATAGGCGTAGCGCTGGGGTAGGCATAGGGCAAGGGGTGGGTGTCGGGGTAAACCTCGGAGTAGGCTTTGGGCCAGAGGTTGGAGTTGTGGCTAGGGGTAGGGATGGGGGTGGGCCTATTAGTAGGGGGAGCTGTAGGGCCAGGGGTAGGGGTAGGACCAGAGGTAGTGCTAGGCGTAAGCCTAGGGCGAGGGGTAGTGCTCGGGGTAGGGTTAGGTGAAGGGCTAGTGGTTGGCAGGGGCCCACGGACAGTGTTAGGTTTAGGGCTCATGTTAGGCCTAGGACTAGTGGTAGTGGTAGGGGATAGCCCAGGGCTAGGTTAGGTGTCACGGGAGGGCTCCGGGTAGTCCTAGGACTCCGAACGGATGTGGGACATGATTAGGGTGTGGCTAATGGTGGGTCCAGGGTGATTTCGTAGGACAAGGGTTAGTGATCTGGCTTTCGGTAGGGCAGGGTGTATTGGTCGGTGAAGGGCAAGTGCTAGGCTTCGCACTAGAGTGAGCACTGGGAGTTGGTCTAGGGCCCGAGGTAGGGCTAGTGGGAGCGGTAGACGTAGCGCTATGGTAGGCAAAGGGCAAGGGGTGGGTGTCGGGGTAAACCTCGGAGTAGGCTAGGACCAGCAGTGGGAGCTGTGTCTAGGGGTAGGGATGGAGGTGGACCTATGGGTAGGAAGAGCTGTAGGGCCAGGGGTAGGTGTAGGACCAGAAGTAGTGCCAGGCGTACGCCTAGGGCGAGGGGTAGTGCTCGGGGTGACCTAACCCTAACCCTAACCCTAACCCTAACCCTAACACCCCCCTAACCCTAATCCTAACCCTAACCCTAACCCTAAACCTAACACCAACCCTAACTCTAATCCAAACCCTAACCCTAACACCAACCCTAACCCTAACCCTAACCCTAACCCTAACCCTAAACCTAACACCAACCCTAACTCTAACCCAAACCCTAAACCTAACACCAACCCTAACCCTAACCCTAACCCTAACCCTAACCCTAACCCTAACCCTAACACCAACCCTAACCCTAACCCTAACCCTAACCCTAACCCTAAACCTAACACCAACCCTAACCCTAACCCTAACCCTAACAAGGGCAAGGTGTACTGGTCAGCGACGGGCAAGTCTAGGCCTCGGACTAGAGGGAGCCATGGGCGTTGGTCTAGAACCCGAGCCTGGGCTTGTGGGAGCGGTAGGCATAGCGCTGGGGTAGGCATAGGGCAAGGGGTGTGTGTCGGGGTAAACCTCGGAGTAGGCCTAGTGCCAGGAGTTGGAGCTGTGGCTAGGGGTAGCGATGGGGGTGGGCCTATAAGTAGGGGGAGCTGTAGGGCCAGGGGAAGCGATAGGACCAGAGGTAGTGCTAGGCGTTAGCCTAGGGCGAGGGGTGGTGCTCTGAATAGGGTTAGGTGAAGGGCTTGTGGTTGGCTGATGCCCACGGGCAGTGTTAGTCTTAGGGCTCATGTTAGGCCTAGGACTAGTGGTAGTGGTAGGGGTTGGCCGAGGGCTAGGGGTAGGTGTCACGAAAAAGCTGCGGGTAGTCCTAGGACTCAAAACGGGTGTTGGGCTGGATTAGGGTGTGGTAAGGGTGGGTCCAGGGTGATTTCCTAGGACAAGGGTTAGTGCTCTGGCTAACGGTAGGGCAAGGTGTACTGGTCGGCGTCGGGCAGGTGGTAGGCCTCGTAATAGAGGGAGCACTGGGCGTTGGTCTAGGGCCCGAGCTAGGGCTAGTGGGATCGGTAGGCGTAGCACTGGGGTAGGCATAGGGCAAGGGGTGGGTGTCGGGGTAAACCTCAGAGTAGGCTTTGGGCCAGAGGTTGGAGTTGTCGCTAGGGGTAGGGATGGGGGTGGGCCTATAAGTAGGGGGAGCTGTAGGGCCAGGAGTAGGGGTAGGACCAGAGGTAGTGCTAGGCGTAGGCCTAGGGCGATGGTTAGTGCTCGGGGTAGGGTTAGGTGAAGGGCTAGTGGTTGGCAGAGGCCCACGGGCAGTGTTAGGTTTAGGGCTCAATTTAGGCCTAGGACTAGTGGTAGTGGTAGGGGATGGGCGAGGGCTAGGGGTAACTGTCACGGGAGGGCTCCGGGTAGTCCTAGGACTCCGAACGGATGTAGGGCTGGATTAGGGTGTGGCTAATGGTGGGTCCAGGGTGATTTCATAGGACACGGGTTAGTGCTCAGGCTATCGGTAGGGCAAGGTGTACCGGTTGGCGACGGGCAAGTGCTACGCTTCGCACTAGAGTGAGCACTGGGCGTTGGTCTAGGGCCCGAGGTAGGGCTAGTGGGAGTGGTAGGCGTAGCGCTGGGGTAGGCAAAGAGCAAGGGGTGGGTGTCGGGGTAAACCTCGGAGTAGGCCTAGGACCAGGAGTGGGAGCTGTGGCTAGGGGTAGGGATGGGGGTGGGCCTATGGGTAGGGGGAGCTGTAGGGACAGGGGTAGGGGTAGGACCAGAGGTAGTGCTAGGCGTAGGCCTAGGGCGAGGGGTAGTGCTCGGGGTAACCTAACCCTAACCCTAACCCTAACCCTAACACTAACACTAACACTAACCCTAACCCTAACCCTAACCCTAACCCTAAAACCAACCCTAAACCTAACCCTAACCCTAAACCTAACCCTATACCTAACACCAACCCTAACCCTAACCCTAACCTTAACCCTAACACCAACCCTAACCCTAACCCTAACCCTAACCCTAACCCTAACCCTAACACCAACCCTAACCCTAACCCTAACCCTAACCCTAACACCAACCCTAACCCTAATCCTAACCCTAACCCTAACCCTAACACCAACCCTAACCCTAACCCTAACCCTAACCCTAACACCAACCCTAAACCAAACCCTAATCCTAACCCCAACCCTATGCCTAACACCAACCCTAACCCTAACCCTAACCCTAACCCTAACACTAACCCTAACCCTAACCTAACCCTAACACCAACCCTAACCCTAACCCTAACCCTAACCCTAACCCTATACCTAACACCAACCCTAACCCTAACCCTAACCCTAACCCTAACACCAACCCTAACCCTAACCCTAACCCTAACCCTAACCCTAACCCTAACAAAAACCCTAAACCTAATCCTAACCCTAACCCTAACCCTAACTCTAACCCTAACACCAACCCTAACCCTAACCCTAACCCTAACCCTAAACCTAACACCAACCCTAACCCTAACCCTAACCCTAATCCTAACACCAACCCTAACCCTAACCCTAACCCTAACAAGGGCAAGGTGTACTGGTCAGCGACGGGCAAGTTCTAGGCCTCGGACTAGAGGGAGCCATGGGCGTTGGTCTAGGGCCCGAGCTAGGGCTAGTGAGAGCGGTAGGCGTAGCGCTGGGGTAGGCATATGGCAAGGGGTGGGTGTCGAGGTAAACCTCGGAGTAGGCCTAGGGCCAGGAGTGGGTGCTGTGGCTAGGGGTAGGGATGGGAGTGGGCCTATAAGTAGGGGGAGCTGTAGGGCCAGGGGAAGCGGTAGGACCAGAGGTAGTGCTAGGCGTTAGCCTAGGGCGAGGGGTAGTGCTCTTAATAGGGTTAGGTGAAGGGCTTGTGGATGGCTGATGCCCACGAGCAGTGTTAGTCTTAGGGCTCATGTTACGCCTAGGACTAGTGGTAGTGGTAGGGGTTGGCCGAGGGCTAGGGGTAGGTGTCACGAAACAGCTGCGGGTAGTCCTAGGAATCAAAACGGGTGTAGGGCTGGATTAGGGTGTGGTAAGGGTGGGTCCAGGGTGATTTCGTAGGACACGGGTTAGTGCTCTGGCTAACGGTAGGGCAAGGTGTACGGGTCGGCGTCGGGCTGGTGGTAGGCCTCGAACTAGAGGGAGCACTGGGCGTTGGTCTAGGGCCCGAGCTAGGGCTAGTGGGATCGGTAGGCGTAGCACTGGGGTAGGCATAGGGCAAGGGGTGGGTGTCGGGGTAAACCTCGGAGTAGGCTTTGGGCCAGAGGTTGGAGTTGTGGCTAGGGGTAGGGATGGGGGTGGGCCTATAAGTAGGGGGAGCTGTAGGGCCAGGGGTAGGGTTAGGACCAGAGGTAGTTCTAGGCGTAGGCCTAGGGCGATGGGTAGTGCTCGGGGTAGGGTTAGGTGAAGGGCTAGTGGTTGGCAGAGGCCCACGGGCAGTGTTAGGTTTAGGGCTCATGTTAGGCCTAGGACTAGTGGTAGTGGTAGGGGATAAGCGAGGGCTAGGGGTAACTGTCACGGGAGAACTCCGGGTAGTCCTAGGACTCCGAACGGATGTAGGGCTGGATTAGGGTGTGGCTAATGGTGGGTCCAGGGTGATTTCGTAGGACACGGGTTAGTGCTCTGGCTATCGGTAGGGCAAGGTGTACCGGTTGGCGACGGGCAAGTGCTAGGCTTCGCACTAGAGTGAGCACTGGGCGTTGGTCTAGGGCCCGAGGTAGGGCTAGTGGGAGTGGTAGGCGTAGCGCTGGGGTAGGCAAAGGGCAAGGGGTGGGTGTCGGGGTAAACCTCGAAGTTGGCCTAGGACCAGGAGTGGGAGCTGTGGCTAGGGGTAGGGATGGGGGTGGGCCTATGGGTAGGGGGAGCTGTAGGGACAGGTGTAGGGGTAGGACCAGAGGTAGTGCTAGGCGTAGGCCTAGGGCGAGGGGTAGTGCTCGGGGTAACCTAACCCTAACCCTAACCCTAACACTAACACTAACCCTAACCCTAACCCTAACCCTAACACCAACCCTAAACCTAACCCTAACCCTAAAACTAACCCTATACCTAACACCAACCCTAACCCTAACCCTAACCCTAACCCTAACCCTAACCCTAACCCTAAAACCAACCCTAACCCTAACCCTAACCCTAACCCTAACCCTAACACCAACCCTAACCCTAACCCTAACCCTAACCCTAACCCTAACACCAACCTAACCCTAACCCTAACCCTAACCCTAACCCTAACCCTAACCCTAACCCTATACCTAACACCAACCCTAACCCTAACCCTAACCCTAACCCTAACCCTAACACCAACCCTAACCCTAACCCTAAACCTAACCCTAAACCTAACCCTAACCCAAACACCAACCCTAACCCTAACCCTAACCCTAACAACAACCCTAACCCTAACCCTAACCCTAACCCTAACACCAACTCTAACCCTAACCCTAACCCTAACCCTAACCCTATGCCTAACACGAACCCTAACTTTAACCCTAACCCTAACCCTAACACCAACCCTAACCCTAAACCTAACCCTAACCCTAACCCTAAACGTAACACCAACCCTAACCCTAACCCAAACCCTAACCCTAACACCAACCCTAACCCTAACCCTAACCCTAACCCTAACACCAACCCTAACCCTAACCCTAACCCTAACTCTTACCCTAACCCTAACCCTAACAACAACCCTAACCCTAACCCTAACCCTTAAACCAACCCTAACCCTAACCCTAACCCTAACCCTAACCCTAACCCTAACCCTAACACCAACCCTAACCCTAATCCTAATCCTAACCCTAACCCTAACCCTAACACTAACCCTAACCCTAACCCTAACCCTAACACCAACCCTAACCCTAACCCTAACCCTAACCCTAACCCTATACCTAACACCAACCCTAACCCTAACCCTAACCCTAACCCTAACACCAACCCTAACCCTAACCCTAACCCTAACACCAACCCTAACCCTAATCCTAACTCTAACCCTAACCCTAACCCTAACACCAACCCTAACCGTAACTCTAACCCTAACCCTAACCCTAACCCTAACACCAACCCTAACCCTAACCCTAACCCTAACCCTAACACCAACCCTAACCCTAACCCTAACCCTAAACCCTAATCCTAACCCTAACCCTAACCCTAACCTTAACCCTAACCCTAACAAGGGCAAGGTTTACTGGTCAGCGACGGGCAAGTTCTAGGCCTCGGACTAGAAGGAGGCATGGGCGTTGGTCTAGGGCCCGGGCTAGGGCTAGTGAGAGCGGTAGGCGTAGCGCTGGGGTAGGCTTAGGGCAAGGGGTGGGTGTCGAGGTAAACCTCGAGTAGGCCTAGTGCCAGGAGTGGGAGCTGTGGCTAGTGGTAGGGTTGGGGGTGGGCCTATGGGTAGGGGACGCTGTAGGGCCAGGGTAGTGGTAGGAACAGAGGTAGTGCTAGGCGTAGGCCTAGGGCGAGGGGTAGTGCTCGGGGTAGGGTTAGTTGAAGGGCTAGTGGTTGGCAGAGGCCCACGGGCAGTGTTAGTGTTAGGGCTCATGTTATGCCTAGGACTAGTGGTAGTGGTAAGGGTTGGCCGAGGACTAGGGGTAGGTGTCACGAAACAGCTGCGGGTAGTCCTAGGACTCAAAACGGGTGTAGGGCTGGATTAGGGTGTGGTAAGGGTGGGTCCAGGGTGATTTCGTAGGACACGGTTTAGTGCTCTGGCTAACGGTAGGGCAAGGTGTACTGGTCGGCGTCGGGCAGGTGGTAGGCCTCAAACTAGAGGGAGCACTGGGCGTTGGTCTAGGGCCCGAGCTAGGGCTAGTGGGATCGGTAGGCGTAGCACTGGGGTAGGCATAGGGCAAGGGGTGGGTGTCGGGGTACACCTCGGAGTAGGCTTTGGGCCAGAGGTTGGAGTTGTGGCTAGGGGTAGGGATGGGGGTGGGCCTATAAGTAGGGGGAGCTGTAGGGCCAGGGGTAGGGGTAGGACCAGAGGTAGTTCTAGGCGTAGGCCTAGGGCGATGGGTAGTGCTCGGGGTAGGGTTAGGTGAAGGGCTAGTGGTTGGCAGAGGCCCACGGGCAGTGTTAGATTTAGGTCTCATGTTAGGCCTAGGACTAGTGGTAGTGGTAGGGGATGGTCGAGGGCTAGGGGTAACTGTCACGGGAGAACTCCGGGTAGTCCTAGGACTCCGAACCGATGTAGGGCTGGATTAGGGTGTGGCTAATGGTGGGTCCAGGGTGATTTCGTAGGACACGGGTTAGTGCTCTGGCTATCGGTAGGGCAAGGTGTACCGGTTGGCGACGGGCAAGTGCTAGGCTTCGCACTAGAGTGAGCACTGGGCGTTGGTCTAGGGCCCGAGGTAGGGCTAGTGGGAGTGGTAGGCGTAGCGCTGGGGTAGGCAAAGGGCAAGGGGTGGGTGTCGGGGTGAACCTCGGAGTAGGCCTAGGACCAGGAGTGGGAGCTGTGGCTAGGGGTAGGGATGGGGGTGGGCCTATGGGTAGGGGGAGCTGTAGGGACAGGGGTAGGTGTAGGATCAGAGGTAGTGCTAGGCGTAGGCCTAGGGCGAGGGGTAGTGCTCGGGGTAACCTAACCCTAACCCTAACCCTAACACTAACACTAACACTAACCCTAACCCTAACCCTAACCCTAATCCTAACCCTAACCCTAAACCTAACACCAACCCTAACCCTAACCCTAACCCTAACACCAACCCTAACCCAAACCCTAACCCTAACCCCAACCCTATGCCTAACACCAACCCTAACCCTAACCCTAACCCTAACCCTAACCCTAACACCAACCCTAACCCTAACCCTAACCCTAACCCTAACACCAACCCTAACCCTAATCCTAACCCTAACCCTAACCCTAACCCTAACACCAACCCTAACCGTAACCCTAACCCTAACCCTAACCCTAACCCTAACACCAACCCTAACCCAAACCCTAACCCTAACCCTAACACCAACCCTAACCCTAACCCTAACCTTAACACCAACCCTAACCCTAATCTTAACCCTAACCCTAACCCTAACCCTAACACCAACCCTAACCGTAACCCTAACCCTAACCCTAACCCTAACCCTAACACCAACCCTAACCCTAACCCTAACCCTGACCCTAACACCAACCCTAACCCTAACCCTAACCCTAACACTAACACCAACCCTAACCCTCACCCTAACCCTAACCCTAACCCTATACCTAACACCAACCCTAACCCTAACCCTAACCCTAACACCAACCCTAACCCTAATCCTAACCCTAACCCTAACCCTAACCCTAACACCAACCCTAACCGTAACCCTAACCCTAACCCTAACCCTAACCCTAACACCAACCCTAACCCTAACCCTAACCCTAACCCTAACACCAACCCTAACCTTAACCCTAACCCTAAACCCTAATCCTAACCCTAACCCTAACCCTAACATTAACCCTAACCCTAACAAGGGCAAGGTTTACTGGTCAGCGACGGGCAAGTTCTAGGCCTCGGACTAGAAGGAGGCATGGGCGTTGGTCTAGGGCCCAAGCTAGGGCTAGTGAGAGCGGTAGGCGTAGCGCTGGGGTAGGCTTAGGGCAAGGGGTGGGTGTCGAGGTAAACCTCGAGTAGGCATAGAGCCAGGAGTGGGAGCTGTGGCTAGTGGTAGGGTTGGGGGTGGGCCTATGGTTAGGGGACGCTGTAGGGCCAGGGTAGTGGTAGGAACAGAGGTAGTGCTAGGCGTAGGCCTAGGGCGAGGGGTAGTGCTCGGGGTAGGGTTAGTTGAAGGGCTAGTGGTTGGCAGAGGCCCACGGGCAGTGTTAGTGTTAGGGCTCATGTTATGCCTAGGACTAGTGGTAGTGGTAAGGGTTGGCCGAGGACTAGGGGTAGGTGTCACAAAATGGCTCCGGGTAGTCCTAGGACTCGGAACAGGTGTAGGGCTGTATTAGGGTGTGGTAAGGGTGGGTCCAGGGTGATTTCGTAGGACACGGGTTACTGCTCTGGCTAACGGTAGGGCAAGGTGTACTGGTCGGCCTCGGGCAAGTGGTAGGCCTCAAACTAGAGGGAGCACTGGGCGTTGGTCTAGGGCCCGAGCTAGGGCTAGTGGGATCGGTAGGCGTAGCACTGGGGTAGGCATAGGGCAAGGGGTGGGTGTCGGGGTACACCTCGGAGTAGGCTTTGGGCCAGAGGTTGGAGTTGTGGCTAGGGGTAGGGATGGGGGTGGGCCTATAAGTAGGGGGAGCTGTAGGGCCAGGGGTAGGGGTAGGACCAGAGGTAGTGCTAGGCGTAGGCCTAGGGCGAGGGGTAGTGCTCGGGGTAACCTAACCCTAACCCTAACCCTAACACTAACACTAACCCTAACCCTAACCCTAACCCTAACACCAACCCTAACCCTAACCCTAACCCTAACCCTAACACCAACCCTAACCCTAACCCTAACCCTAACCCTAACACCAAACCTAACCCTAATCCTAACCCTAACCCTAACCCTAACACCAACCCTAACCCTAACCCTAACCCTAACCCTAACACCAACCCTAACCCAAACCCTAACCCTAACCCCAACCCTATGCCTAACACCAACCCTAACCCTAACACTAACCATAACCCTAACCCTAACACCAACCCTAACCCTAATCCTAACCCTAACCCTAACCCTAACACTAACCTTAACCCTAACTTTAACCCTAACACCAACCCTAACCCTAACCCTAACCCTAACCCTATACCTAACACCAACCCTAACCCTAACCCTAACCCTAACCCTAACACCAACCCTAACCCTAACCCTAACCCTAACCCTAACACCAACCCTAAACCTAATCCTAACCCTAACCCTAACCCTAACCCTAACCCTAACACCAACCCTAACCCTAACCATAACCCTAACCCTAACCCTATACCTAACACCATCCCTAACCCTAACCCTAACCCTAACCCTAACACCAACCCTAACCCTAACACCAACCCTAACCCTAACCCTAACCCTAACACCAACCCTAACCCTAACCCTAACCCTAAACCCTAATCCTAACCCTAACCTTAACCCTAACCCTAACCCTAACAAGGGCAAGGTGTACTGGTCAGCGACGGGCAAGTTCTAGGCCTCGGATTAGAGGGAGCCATGGGCGTTGGTCTAGGGCCCGAGCTAGGGCTAGTGAGAGCGGTAGGCGTAGCGCTGGGGTAGGCATAGGGCAAGGGGTGGGTGTCGAGGTAAACCTCGGAGTAGGCCTAGGGCCAGGAGTGGGAGCTGTGGCTAGTGGTAGGGTTGGGGGTGGGCTTATGGGTAGGGGGAGCTGTAGGGCCAGGGGTAGTGGTAAAACCAGAGGTAGTGCTAGTCATAGGCCTATGGCGAGGGGTAGTGCTTGGGGTAGGGTTAGTTGAAGGGCTAGTGTTTGGCAGAGGCCCACGGCAGTGTTAGGGTTAGGGCTCATGTTAAGCCTAGGACTAGTGGTAGTGGTAGGGGTTGGCCGAGGGCTAGGGTAGGTGTCACAAAATGGCTCCGGGTAGTCCTAGGACTCGGAACAGGTGTAGGGCTGTATTAGGGTGTGGTAAGGTGGGTCCAGGGTGATTTCGTAGGACACGAGTTACTGCTCTGGCTAACGGTAGGGCAAGGTGTACTGGTCGGCCTCGGGCAAGTGGTAGGCCTCTGACTAGAGAGAGCACTGGGCGTTGGTCTAGGGCCCGAGCTAGGGCTAGTGGGAGCGGTAGGCATAGCGCTGGGATAGGCATAGGGCAAAGGGTTGGTGTCGGGGTAAACTTCGGAGTAGTCTTTGGGCCAGGAGTTGGAGTTTTGGCTAGGGGTAGGGATGGGGGTTGGCCCAGGAGTAGGGGGAGCTGTAGCGCCAGGGTTAGGGGTAGGACCAGAGGTAGTGCTAGGCGTAGGCCTAGGGCGAGGGGTAGTGCTCGGGGTAGGGTTAGTTGAAGGGCTAGTGGTTGGCAGAGGCCCACAAGCAGTGTTAGGGTTAGGGCTCATGTTAAGCCTAGGACTAGTGGTAGTGGTAGGGGTTGGCCGAGGGCTAGGGGTAGGTGTCACGGGAGGGCTCCGGGTAGTCCTAGGACTCAGAAAATTGTAGGGCTGGATTAGGTTGCGGTAACGGTGGGTCCAGGGTGATTTCGTAGGACACGGGTTAGTGCTCTGGCTAACGGTAGGGCAAGGTGTACTGGTCGGCGTCGGGCAAGTGCTAGGCCTCGGACTAGATGAGCACTGGGCTTTGGTCTAGGGACCGAGCTAGGGCTAGTGGGAGCGATAGGCGTAGCGCTGGGGTAGGCATAGGGCAAGGGGTGGGTGTCGGGGTAAACCTCGGAGTAGGCTTTGGGCCAGAGGTTGGAGTTGCGGCTAGGGGTACGGATGGGGGTGGGCCTATTAGTAGGGGGAGCTGTAGGGCCAGGGTTAGGGGTAGGACAAGAGGTAGTGCTAGGCGTAAGCCTAGGGCGAGGGGTAGTGCTCGGGGTAGGGTTAGGTGAAGGAAAGTGGTTGGCAGAGGCCCACGGACAGTGTTAGGTTTAGGGCTCATGTTAGGCCTAGGACTAGTGGTAGTGGTAGGGGATAGCCGAGGGCTAGTTTAGGTGTCACGGGAGGGCTCCGGGTAGTCCTAGGACTCCCAACGGATGTGGGGCATGATTAGGGTGTGGCTAATGGTGGGTCCTGGGTGATTTCGTAGGACACGGGTTACTGCTCTGGCTAACGGTAGGGCAAGGTGTACTGGTCGGCCTCGGACAAGTGGTAGGCCTCTGAATAGAGAGAGCACTGGGCGTTGATTTAGGGCCCGAGCTAGGGCTAGTGGGAGCGGTAGGCATAGCGCTGGGATAGGCATAGGGCAAAAGGTTGGTGTCGGGGTAAACTTCGGAGTAGACTTTGGGCCAGGAGTTGGAGTTTTGGCTAGGGGTAGGGATGGGGGTTGGCCCAGGAGTAGGGGGAGCTGTAGGGCCAGGGGTAGGGGTAGGACCAGAGGTAGTGCTAGGCGTAAGCCTAGGGCGAGGGGTAGTGCTCGGGGTAACCTAACCGTAAACCTAACCCTAATCCTAACACTAACCCTAACCCTAACACCAACCCTAACCGTATCCCTAACCCTAACCCTAACCCTAAACCTAACAGCAACCCTAACTCTAACCCAAACCATAACCCTAACACCAACCCTAACCCTAACCCTAACCCTAACCCTAACCCTAAACCTAACACCAACACTAACTCTAACCCAAACCCTAAACCTAACCCTAACCCTAACCCTAACCCTAACCCTAAACCTAACACCAATCCTAACCCTAACCCTAACCCTAACCCTAACCCTAACCCTAACACCAACCCTAACCCTAACCCTAACAATAACCCTAACCCTAGACCTAACACCAACCCTAACTCTAACCCTAACCCTAACAAGGGCAAGGTGTACTGGTCAGCGACGGGCAATTCTAGGCCTCGGACTAGAGGGAGCCATGGGCGTTGGTCTAGAACCCGAGCCTGGGCTTGTGGGAGCGGTAGGCGTAGCGCTGGGGTAGGCATAGGGCAAGGGGTGTGTGTCGGGGTAAACTTCGGAGTAGGCCTAGTGCCAGGAGTTGGAGCTGTGGCTAGGGGTAGGGATGGGGGTGGGCCTATAAGTAGGGGGAGCTGTAGGGCCAGGGGAAGCGGTAGGACCAGAGGTAGTGCTAGGCGTTAGCCTAGGGCGAGGGGTAGTGCTCTGAATAGGGTTAGGTGAAGGGCTTGTGGTTGGCTGATGCCCACGGGCAGTGTTAGTCTTAGGGCTCATGTTACGTTTAGGACTAGTGGTAGTGGTAGGGGTTGGCCGAGGGCTAGGGGTAGGTGTCACGAAACAGCTGCGGGTAGTCCTAGGACTCAAAACGGGTGTAGGGCTGGATTAGGGTGTGGTAAGGGTGGGTCCAGGGTGATTTCGTAGGACACGGGTTAGTGCTCTGGCTAACGGTAGGGCAAGGTGTACTGGTCGGCGTCGGGCAGGTGGTAGGCCTCAAACTAGAGGGAGCACTGGGCGTTGGTCTAGGGCCCGAGCTAGGGCTAGTGGGATCGGTAGGCGTAGCACTGGGGTAGGCATAGGGCAAGGGGTGGGTGTCGGGGTACACCTCGGAGTAGGCTTTGGGCCAGAGGTTGGAGTTGTGGCTAGGGGTAGGGATGGGGGTGGGCCTATAAGTAGGGGGAGCTGTAGGGCCAGGGGTAGGGGTAGGACCAGAGGTAGTTCTAGGCGTAGGCCTAGGGCGATGGGTAGTGCTCGGGGTAGGGTTAGGTGAAGGGCTAGTGGTTGGCAGAGGCCCACGGGCAGTGTTAGATTTAGGTCTCATGTTAGGCCTAGGACTAGTGGTAGTGGTAGGGGATGGTCGAGGGCTAGGGGTAACTGTCACGGGAGAACTCCGGGTAGTCCTAGGACTCCGAACGGATGTAGGGCTGGATTAGGGTGTGGCTAATGGTGGGTCCAGGGTGATTTCGTAGGACACGGGTTAGTGCTCTGGCTATCGGTAGGGCAAGGTGTACCGGTTGGCGACGGGCAAGTGCTAGGCTTCGCACTAGAGTGAGCACTGGGCGTTGGTCTAGGGCCCGAGGTAGGGCTAGTGGGAGTGGTAGGCGTAGCGCTGGGGTAGGCAAAGGGCAAGGGGTGGGTGTCGGGGTAAACCTCGGAGTAGGCCTAGGACCAGGAGTGGGAGCTGTGGCTAGGGGTAGGGATGGGGGTGGGCCTATGGGTAGGGGGAGCTGTAGGGACAGGAGTAGGGGTAGGACCAGAGGTAGTGCTAGGCGTAGGCCTAGGGCGAGGGGTAGTGCTCGGGGTAACCTAACCCTAACCCTAACCCTAACACTAACACTAACCCTAACCCTAACCCTAACCCTAACACCAACCCTAAACCTAACCCTAACCCTAACCCTAACACCAACCCTAACCCTAACCCTAACCCTAACTTTAACCCTAACCCTAACCCTAACCCTAACCCTAATCCTAACCCTAACCCTAAACCTAACACCAACCCTAACCCTAACCCTAACCCTAACCCTAACACCAACCCTAACCCAAACCCTAACCCTAACCCCAACCCTATGCCTAACACCAACCCTAACCCTAACCCTAACCCTAACCCTAACCCTAACCCTAACACCAACCCTAACCCTAACCCTAACCCTAACCCTAACACCAACCCTAACCCTAATCCTAACCCTAACTTTAAACCTAACACCAACCCTAACCCTAACCCTAACCCTAACCCTAACACCAACCCTAACCCAAACCCTAACCATAACCCCAACCCTATGCCTAACACCAACCCTAACCCTAACCCTAACCATAACCCTAATCCTAACACCAACCCTAACCCTAATCCTAACCCTAACCCTAACCCTAACACTAACCCTAATCCTAACCCTAACCCTAACACCAACCCTAACCCTAACCCTAACCCTATACCTAACACCAACCCTAACCCTAACCCTAACCCTAACCCTAACACCAACCCTAACCCTAACCCTAACCCTAACCCTAACCCTAACCCTAACACCAACCCTAAACCTAATCCTAACCCTAACCCTAACCCTAACCCTAACCCTAACACCAATCCTAACCCTAACCCTAACCCTAACCCTAACCCTAACCCTATACCTAACACCAACCCTAACCCTAACCCTAACCCTAACCCTAACACGAACCCTAACCCTAACACCAACCCTAACCCTAACCCTAACCCTAACACCAACCCTAACCCTAACCCTAACCCTAAACCCTAATCCTAACACTAACCCTAACCCTAACCCTAACCCTAACCCTAACAAGGGCAAGGTGTACTGGTCAGCGACGGGCAAGTTCTAGGCCTCGGACTAAAGGGAGCCATGGGCGTTGGTCTAGGGCCCGAGCTAGGGCTAGTGAGAGCGGTAGGCGTAGCGCTGGGGTAGGCATAGGGCAAGGGGTGGGTGTCGAGGTAAACCTCGGTGTAGGCCTAGGGCCAGGAGTTGGAGCTGTGGCTACTGGTAGGGTTGGGGGTGGGCTTATGGGTAGGGGGAGCTGTAGGGCCAGGGGTAGTGGTAGGACCAGAGGTAGTGCTAGTCGTAGGCCTAGGGCGAGGGGTAGTGCTTGGGGTAGGGTTAGTTGAAGGGCTAGTGTTTGGCAGAGGCCCACGGGCAGTGTTAGGGTTAGGGCTCATATTAAGCCTAGGACTAGTGTTAGTGGTAGGGGTTGGCTGAGGGCTAGGGTAGGTGTCACGAAATGGCTCCGGGTAGTCCTCGGACTCGGAACAGGTGTAGGGCTGTATTAGGGTGTGGTAAGGGTGGGTCCAGGGTGATTTCGTAGGACACGGGTTACTGCTCTGGCTAACGGTAGGGCAAGGTGTACTGGTCGGCCTCGGGCAAGTGGTAGGCCTCTGACTAGAGAGAGCACTGGGCGTTGGTCTAGGGCCCGAGCTAGGGCTAGTGGGAGCGGTAGGAATAGCGCTGGGATAGGCATAGGGTAAAGGGTTGGTGTCGGGGTAAACTTCGGAGTAGGCTTTGGGCCAGGAGTTGGAGTTTTGGCTAGGGGTAGGGATGGGGGTTGGCCCAGGAGTAGGGGGAGCTGTAGGGCCAGGGGTAGGGGTAGGACCAGAGGTAGTGCTAGGCGTAGGCCTAGGGCGAGGGGTAGTACTCGGGGTAGGGTTAGTTGAAGGGCTAGTGGTTGGCAGAGGCCCACAAGCAGTGTTAGGGTTAGGGCTCATGTTAAGCCTAGGACTAGTGGTAGTGGTAGGGGTTGGCCGAGGGCTAGGGGTAGGTGTCACGGGAGGGCTCCGGGTAGTCCTAGGACTCAGAAAATTGTAGGGCTGGATTAGGGTGCGGTAAGGGTGGGTCCAGGGTGATTTCGTAGGACACGGGTTAGTGCTCTGGCTAACGGTAGGGCAAGGTGTACTGGTCGGCGTAGGGCAAGTGCTAGGCCACGGACTAGATGAGCACTGGGCTTTGGTCTAGGGACCGAGCTAGGGCTAGTGGGAGCGATAGGCGTAGCGCTGGGGTAGGCATAGGGCAAGGGGTGGGTGTCGGGGTAAACCTCGGTGTAGGCTTTGGGCCAGAGGTTTGAGTTGTGGCTAGGGGTACGGATGGGGGTGGGCCTATTAGTAGGGGGAGCTGTAGGGCCAGGGTTAGGGGTAGGACAAGAGGTAGTGCTAGGCGTAAGCCTAGGGCGAGGGGTAGTGCTCGGGGTAGGGTTAGGTGAAGGGCTAGTGGTTGGCAGAGGCCCACGGACAGTGTTAGGTTTAGGGCTCATGTTAGGCCTAGGACTAGTGGTAGTGGTAGGGGATAGCCGAGGGCTAGTTTAGGTGTCACTGGAGGGCTCCGGGTAGTCCTAGGACTCCCAACGGATGTGGGGCATGATTAGGGTGTGGCTAATGGTGGGTCCAGGGTGATTTCGTAGGACAAGGGTTAGTGATCTGGCTTTCGTTGGGCAGGGTGTATTGGTCGGTGACGGGCAAGTGCTAGGCTCGGACTAGAGTGAGCACTGGGCGTTGGTCTAGGGCCCGAGGTAGGGCTAGTGGGAGCGGTAGACGTAGCGCTATGGTAGGCAAAGGGCAAGGGGTGGGTGTCGGGGTAAACCTCGGAGTAGGCCTAGGACCAGGAGTGGGAACTGTGTCTAGGGGTAGGGATGGGGGTGGGCCTATGGGTAGGGGAAGCTGTAGGGCCAGGGGTAGGGGTAGGACCAGAGGTAGTGCCAGGCGTACGCCTAGGGCGAGGGGTAGTGCTCTGGGTGACCTAACCCTAACCCTAACCCTAACCCTAACCCTAACCCTAACCCTAACACCAACCCTAACCCTAATCCTAACACTAACCCTAACATCAACCCTAACCCTAACACCAACCCTAACCCTAACCCTAACCCTATACCCTAACCCTAACTCTTACCCTAACCCTAACAAGGGCAATGTGTACTAGTCAGCGACGGGCAAGTTCTAGGCCTCGGACTAGAGGGAGCCATGGGCGTTGGTCTAGGGCCCGAGCTAGGGCTAGTGGGAGCGTTAGGCGTAGCGCTGGGGTAGGCATAGGGCAAGGGGTGGGTGTCGAGGTAAACCTCGGAGTAGTCCTAGGGCCAGGAGTGGGAGCTGTGGCTAGGGGTAGGGGTGGTGGTGGGCCTATGGGTAGGGGGAGCTGTAAGGCCAGGGGTAGTGGTAGGACCAGAGATAGTGCTAGGCGTAGGCCTAGGGCGAGGGGTAGTGCTCGGGGTAACCTAACTTTAACCCTATGCCTAACACGAACCCTAACCCTAACCCTAACTCTAACCCTAACACCAACCCTAACCCTAATCCTAACCCTAACCCTAACCCTAACCCTAACACTAACCCTAACCCTAACCCTAACCCTAACACCAACCCTAACCCTAACCCTAACCCTAACCCTATACCTAACACCAACCCTAACCCTAACCCTAACCGTAACCCTAAAACCAACCCTAACCCTAACCCTAACCCTAACCCTAACACCAACCCTAACCCTAATCCTAACACTAACCCTAACCCTAACCCTAACACCAACCCTAACCGTAACCCTAACACTAACCCTAACCTTAAACCTAACACCAACCCTAACCCTAACCCTAACCCTAACCCTAACACCAACCCTAACCCTAACCCTAACCCTAAAACGTAATCCTAACCCTAACCCTAACCCTAACCCTAACCCTAACAAGGGCAAGGTGTACTGGTCAGCGACGGGCAAGTTCTAGGCCTCGGACTAGAAGGAGCCATGGGCGTTGGTCTAGGGCCCGAGCTAGGGCTAGTGAGAGCGGTAGGCGTAGCGCTGGGGTAGGCATAGGGCAAGGGGTGGGTGTCGAGGTAAACCTCGGAGTAGGCCTAGGGCCAGGAGTGGGAGCTGTGGCTAGTGGTAGGGTTGGGGGTGGGCCTATGGGTAGGGGGAGCTGTAGGGCCAGGGGTAGTGGTAGGACCAGAGGTAGTGCTAGGCGTAGGCCTAGGGCGAGGGGTAGTGCTCGGGGTAGGGTTACTTGAAGGGCTAGTGTTTGGCAGAGGCCCATCGGCAGTGTTATGGTTAGGGCTCATGTTAAGCCTAGGACTAGTGGTAGTGGTAGGGGTTGGCCGAGGACTAGGGGTAGGTGTCACGAAATGGCTCCGAGTAGTCCTAGGACTCGGAACAGGTGTAGGGCTATATTAGGGTCTGGTAAGGGTGAATCCAGGGTGATTTCGTAGGACACGGGTTAGTGCTATGGCTAAAGGTAGGGCAAGGTGTACTGGTCGGCGTCGGGCAAGTGGTAGGCCTCGGACTAGAGGGAGCACTGGGCGTTGGTCTAGGGCCAGAGCTAGGGCTAGTGGGAGCGTTAGGCGTAGCACTGGGGTAGGCATAGGGCAAAGGGTGGGTGTCGGGGTAAACCTCGGAGTAGGCTTTGGGCCAAAAGTTGGAGTTGTGGCTAGGGGTAGGGATGGGGATGGGCCTATGGGTAGGGGGAGCTGTAGGGCCAGGGGTCGGGGTAGGACCAGAGGTACTGCTAGGCGTAGGCCTAGGGCGTGGGGTAGTGCTCGGGGTAGGGTTACGTGAAGGGCTAGTGGTTGGCAGAGGCCCACGGGCAGTGTTACGGTTAGGGCTCATGTTAGGCCTAGGACTAGTTGTAGTAGTAAAGGATGGCCGACGGCTAGTGGTAGGTGTCACGGGAGGGCTCCGGGTAGTCCTAGGACTCCGAACGGATGTGGGTCATGATTAGGGTGTGGCTAATGGTGGGTCCAGGGTGATTTCGTAGGACACGGGTTAGTGCTCTGGCTATCGGTAGGCAAGGTGTACTGGTCGGCGACGGGCAAGTGCTAGGCTTCGGACTAGAGTGAGCACTGGGCGTTGGTCTAGGGCCTGAGGTAGGGCTAGTGGGTGCGGTAAACATAGCGCTGGGGTAGGCAAAGGGCAAGGGGTGGGTGTCGGGGTAAACCACGGAGTAGGCCTAGGACCAGCAGTGGGAGCTGTGGCTAGGGATAGGGATGGCGATGGGCCTATGGGTAGGGGGAGCTGTAGGGCCAGGGGTAGGGGTAGGACCAGAGGTAGTGCTAGGCGTAGGCCTAGGGCGAGGGGTAGTGCTCAGGGTAACCTAACCGTAAACCTAACCCTAATCCTAACACTAACCCTAACCCTAACACCAACCCTAACCCTAACCGTAACCTTAACCCTAAACCTAACACCAACCCTAACCCTAACCCAAGCCCTAACTCTAACACCAACCCTAACCCTAACCCTAACCCTAAACCATAAACCTAACCCTAACCCTAACTCTAACCCTAACCCTAACACCAACCCTAACCCTAACCCTAACCCTACCTCTAAACCTAACACAAACCCTAACCCTAACCCTAACCCTAACCCTAACACCAACCCTAATCCTAACCCTAACCCTAACCCTAACCCTATACCTAACACCAACCCTAACCCTAACCCTAACCCTAACCCTATCACCAACCCTAACCCTAACCCTAACCCTAACCCTAACCCTAACCCTAACACCAACCCTAATTCTAACCCTAACCATAACCCTAACACCAACCCTAACCCTAATCCTAACCCTAACCCTAACCCTAACACCAACCCTAACCCTAACCCTAACCCTAACCCTAACACCAACCCTAACCCTAACCCTAACCCTAACCCTAACCCTAACCCTAACACCAACCCTAACCCTAACCCTAACCCTAACCCTAACACCAACCATAACCCTACTCCTAACCCTAACCCTAACCCTAACCCTAACACTAACCCTAACCCTAACCCTAACGCTAAACCTAACACCAACACTAAACCTAACCCTAACCCTAAACCTAACCCTATACCTAACACCAACCCTAAACCTAACCCTAACCCTAACCCTAACACCAACCCTAATCCTAACCCTAACCCTAACCCTAACACCAACCCTAACTCTAACCCTAAACCTAACCCTAACCCTAACCCTATACCTAACACCAACCCTAACCCTAACCCTAACCCTAAAACTAACACCAACCCTAACCCTAACCCTAACCCTAACCTTAACCCTAACACCAACCCTAACCCTAATCCTAACCCTAACCCTAACCCTAACCCTAACCCTAACACCAACCCTAACCCTAACCCTAACCCTAAACGTAACACCAACCCTAACCCTAACCCTAACCCTAACACCAACCCTAACCCTTACCCTAACCCTAAACCCTAATCCTAACCCTAACCCTAACCCTAAACCTAACCCTAACAAGGGCAAGGTGTACTGGTCAGCGACGGGCAAGTTCTAGGTCTCGGACTAGAGGGAGCCATGGGCGTTGGTCTAGGGCCCGAGCTAGGGCTAGTGAGAGCGGTAGGCTTAGAGCTGGGGTAGGCATAGGGGAAAGGGTGGGTGTCGGGGTAAATCTCGGAGTAGGCTTTGGGCCAGGAGTTGGAGTTGTGGCTAGAGGTAGGGATGGGGGTGGGCCTATGGGTAGGGGGAGCTGTAGGGCCAGGGGTAGGGGTAGGACCAGAGGTAGTGTTAGGCGTAGGCCTAGGGCGAGGGGTAGTGCTCGGGGTAGAGTTAGGTGAAGGGCTAGTGGTTGGCAGAGGCCCACGGGCAGTGTTAAGGTTAGGGCTCATGTTAGGCCTAGGACTAGTGGTAGTAGTAAAGGATGGCCGAGGTCTAGGGGTAGGTGTCACGGGAGGGCTCCGGGTAGTCCTAGGACTTCGAACGGATGTGGGTCATGATTAGGGTGTGGCTAATGGTGCGTCCAAGTTGATTTCGTACGACACGGGTTAGTGCTCTGGCTATCGGTAGGGCAAGGTATACTGGTCGGCGTCGGGCAAGTGATAGGCTTCGGACTAGAGTGAGCACTAGGCGTTGGTCTAGGGCCCGAGGTAGGGCTAGTGGGAGCGGTAGGCGTAGCGCTGGGGTAGGCAAAGGGCAAGGGTTTGGTGTCGGGGTAAACCTCTGAGTACGCCTAGGACCAGGAGTGGGAGCTGTGGCTAGGGGTAGGGATGGGGGTGGGCCTATGGGTAGGAGAATCTGTAGGGTCAGGGGTAGGTGTAGGACCAGAGGTAGTTCTAGGCGTAGGCCTAGGACGAGGGGTAGTGCTCGGGGTAACCTGACCCTATCCCTAACCCTAACCCTAACCCAAACCCTAACACCAAACCTAACCCTAACCATAACCCTAACCCTAACCCTAAACCTAACACTAACCTTAACCCTAACACTAACCCTAACCCTAACACCAACCCTAACCCTAACACTAACCCTAACAAGGGCAAGGTGTACTGGTCAGCGACGGGCAAGATCTAGGCCTCGGACAAGAGGGAGCCATGGGCGTTGGTCTAGGGCCCGAGCTAGGGCTAGTGGGAGCGGTAGGCGTAGCGCTGGGGTAGGCATAAGGCAAGTGGTGGGTGTCGAGGTAAACCTCGGAGTAGACCTAGGGCCAGGAATGGGAGCTGTGGCTAGGGGTAGGGGTGGGGGTGGGCCTATGGGAAGGGGGAGATGTAGGGCCAGGTGTAGTGGTAGGACCAGAGGTAGTGCTAGGCGTAGGCCTAGGGCGAGGGGTAGTGCTCGGGGTAGAATTAGTTAAAGGGCTAGTGGTTGGCAGAGGCCCAGGGGCAGTGTTAGGGTTAGGGTTCATGTTAGGCCTAGGACTAGTGGTAGTGGTAGGGGATGGCCGAGGGCTAGGGGTAGGTGTCACGGGAGAGCTCCGGGTAGTCCTAGGACTCGGAACCGGTGTAGGGCTGGATTAGGGTGTGGTAAGGGTGGGTCCAGGGTGATTTCGTAGGACACGGGTTAGTGCTCTGGCTAACGGTAGGGCAAGCTGCACTGGTCGGCGTCGGGCAAGTGGTAGGCCTCGGACTAGAAGGAGCACTGGGCGTTCGTCTAGGTCCGAGCTACGGCTAGTGGGAGCGGTAGGAGTAGTGCTTAGGTAGGCAAAGGGCAAGGGGTGGGTGTCGGGGTAAACCTCGGAGTAGGCCTAGGACCAGGAGTGGGAGCTGTGGCTAGGGGTAGGGATGAAAGTTTGCCTATGGGTAGGGAGAGCTGTAGGGCCAGGAGTAGTGGTATAACCAGAGGTAGTGCTAGGCGTAGGCCTAGGGCGATGTGTAGTGCTCGGGTAACCTAACCCTAACCCTAACCCTAACCCTAACCCTAACCCTAACACCACCCTTAACCCTAACCCTAACACTAACCCTAACCCTAACCGTAAACCTAACACCAACCCTAACCCTAACCCTAACCCTAACCCTAACACCAACCCTAACCCTAACCCTAACTCTAAACCCTAACCCAAACCCTAACCCTAACCCTAACCCTAACCCTAACCCTAACAAGGGCAAGGTGTACTGGTCAGCGACGGGCAAGTTCTAGGCCTCGGACTAGAGGGAGCCATAGGCGTTGGTCTAGGTCCCGAGATAGGGCTAGTGGGAGCGGTAGGCGTAGCGCTGGGGTAGGCATAAGGCAAGGGGTGGGTGTCGAGGTAAACCTCGGAGTAGGCCTAGGCCCAGGAGTGGGAGCTGTGGCTAGGGGTAGGGGTGGGGGTGGGCCTATGGGTAGGGGGAGCTGTAGGGCCAGGGGTAGTGGTAGGACCAGAGGTAGTGCTAGGCGTAAGCCTAGGGCGAGGGGTAGTGCTCGGGGTAGGGTTAGGTGAAGGGCTAGTGGTTGGCAGAGACCCACGGGCAGTGTTAGGTTTAGGGCTCATGATAGGCCTAGGACTAGTGGTAGTGGTAGGGGATGGGCGAGGGCTAGGGGTAACTGTCACGGGAGGGCTCCGGGTAGTCCTAGGACTCCGAACGGATGTAGGGCTGGATTAGGGTGTGGCTAATGGTGGGTCCAGGGTGATTCGTAGGACACGGGTTACTGCTCTGGCTAACGGTAGGGCAAGGTGTACTGGTCGGCGACGAGCAAGTGCTAGGCCTCGGACTAGATGAGCACTGGGCTTTGGTCTAGGGCCCGAGCTAGGGCTAGTGGGAACGATAGGCGTAGCGCTGGGGTAGGCATAGGGCAAGGGGTGGGTGTCGGGGTAAACCTCGGAGTAGGCTTTGGGCCAGAGGTTGGAGTTGTGGCTAGGGGTAGGGATGGGGGTGGGCCTATTAGTAGGAAGAGCTGTACGGCCAGGGGTAGGGGTAGGACCAGAGGTAGTGCTAGGCGTAAGCCTAGGGCGAAGGGTAGTGCTCGGGGTAGGGTTAGGTGAAGGGATAGTGGTTGGCAGGGGCCCACGGACAGTGTTAGGGTTAGGGCTCATGTTAGGCCTAGGACTAGTGGTAGTGGTAGGGGATAGCCCAGGGCTAGGTTAGGTGTCACGGGAGGGCTCCGGGTAGTCCTAGGACTCCGAACGGATGTGGGACATGATTAGGGTGTGGCTAATGGTGGGTCCAGGGTGATTTCGTAGGACAAGGGTTAGTGATCTGGCTTTCGGTAGGGCAGGGTGTATTGGTCGGTGAAGGGCAAGTGCTAGGCTTCGGACTAGAGTGAGCACTGGGCGTTGGTCTAGGGCCCGAGGTAGGGCTAGTGGGAGCGGTAGACGTAGCGCTATGGTAGGCAAAGGGCAAGGGGTGGGTGTCGGGGTAAACCTCGGAGTAGGCCTAGGACCAGGAGTGGGAGCTGTGTCTAGGGGTTGGAATGGGGGTGGGCCTATGGGTAGGGGGAGCTGTAGGGCCAGGGGTAGGTGTAGGACCAGAGGTAGTGCCAGGCGTACGCCTAGGGAGAGGGGTAGTGCTCGGGGTGACCTAACCCTAACCCTAACCCTAACCCTAACACCCCCCTAACCCTAATCCTAACCCTAACCCTAACCCTAAACCTAACACCAACCCTAACTCTAACCCAAACCCTAACCCTAACACCAACCCTAACCCTAACCCTAACCCTAACCCTAACCCTAAACCTAACACCAACCCTAACTCTAACCAAACCCTAAACCTAACACCAACCCTAACCCTAACCCTAACCCTTACCCTAACACCAACCCTAACCCTAACCCTAACCCTAAACCTAACCCTAAACCTAAATCCAACCCTAACCCTAACCCTAACCCTAACAAGGGCAAGGTGTACTGGTCAGCGACGGGCAAGTCTAGGCCTCGGACTAGAGGGAGACATGGGCGTTGGTCTAGAACCCGAGCATGGGCTTGTGGGAGCGGTAGGCATAGCGCTGGGGTAGGCATAGGGCAAGGGGTGTGTGTCGGGGTAAACCTCGGAGTAGGCCTAGTGCCAGGAGTTGGAGCTGTGGCTAGGGGTAGGGATGGGGGTGGGCCTATAAGTCGGGGGAGCTGTAGGGCCAGGGGAAGCGGTAGGACCAGAGGTAGTGCTAGGCGTTAGCCTAGGGCGAGGGGTAGTGCTCTGAATAGGGTTAGGTGAAGGGCTTGTGGTTGGCTGATGCCCACGGGCAGTGTTAGTCTTAGGGCTCATGTTAGGCCTAGGACTAGTGGTAGTGGTAGGGGTTGGCCGAGGGCTAGGGGTAGGTGTCACAAAAGGGCTGCGGGTAGTCCTAGGACTCAAAACGGGTGTTGGGCTGGATTAGGGTGTGGTAAGGGTGGGTCCAGGGTGATTTCGTAGGACAAGGGTTAGTGCTCTGGCTAACGGTAGGGCAAGGTGTACTGGTCGGCGTCGGGCAGGTGGTAGGCCTCGAAATAGAGGGAGCACTGGGCGTTGGTCTAGGGCCCGAGCTAGGGCTAGTGGGATCGGTAGGCGTAGCACTGGGGTAGGCATAGGGCAAGGGGTGGGTGTCGGGGTAAACCTCAGAGTAGGCTTTGGGCCAGAGGTTGGAGTTGTCGCTAGGGGTAGGGATGGGGGTGGGCCTATAAGTAGGGGGAGCTGTAGGGCCAGGAGTAGGGGTAGGACCAGAGGTAGTGCTAGGCGTAGGCCTAGGGCGATGGTTAGTGCTCGGGGTAGGGTTAGGTGAAGGGCTAGTGGTTGGCAGAGGCCCACGGGCAGTGTTAGGTTTAGGGCTCAATTTAGGCCTAGGACTAGTGGTAGTGGTAGGGGATGGGCGAGGGCTAGGAGTAACTGTCACGGGAGGGCTCCGGGTAGTCCTAGGACTCCGAACGGATGTAGGGCTGGATTAGGGTGTGGCTAATGGTGGGTCCAGGGTGATTTCATAGGACACGGGTTAGTGCTCAGGCTATCGGTAGGGCAAGGTGTACCGGTTGGCGACGGGCAAGTGCTACGCTTCGCACTAGAGTGAGCACTGGGCGTTGGTTTAGGGCCCGAGGTAGGGCTAGTGGGAGTGGTAGGCGTAGCGCTGGGGTAGGCAAAGAGCAAGGGGTGGGTGTCGGGGTAAACCTCGGAGTAGGCCTAGGACCAGGAGTGGGAGCTGTGGCTAGGGGTAGGGATGGGGGTGGGCCTATGGGTAGGGGGAGCTGTAGGGACAGGGGTAGGGGTAGGACCAGAGGTAGTGCTAGGCGTAGGCCTAGGGCGAGGGGTAGTGCTCGGGGTAACCTAACCCTAACCCTAACCCTAACCCTAACACTAACACTAACACTAACCCTAACCCTAACCCTAACCCTAACCCTAACACCAACCCTAAACCTAACCCTAACCCTAAACCTAACCCTATACCTAACACCAACCCTAACCCTAACCCTAACCCTAACACCAACCCTAACCCTAACCCTAACCCTAACCCTAACCCCAACCCTAACCCTAATCCTAACCCTAACCCTAACCCTAACACCAACCCTAACCCAAACCCTAACCCTAACCCCAACCCTATGCCTAACACCAACCCTAACCCTAACCCTAACCCTAACCCTAACACTAACCCTAACCCTAACCCTAACCCTAACACCAACCCTAACCCTAACCCTAACCCTAACCCTATACCTAACACCAACCCTAACCCTAACCCTAACCCTAACCCTAACACCTACCCTAACCCTAACCCTAACCCTAACCCTAACCCTAACACCAACCCTAAACCTAATCCTAACACTAACCCTAACCCTATCCCTAACCCTAACACCAACCCTAACCCAAACCTAACCCTAACCCTAACCCTAAACCTAACACCAACCCTAACCCTAACCCTAACCCTAATCCTAACACCAACCCTAACCCTAATCCTAACCCTAAACCCTAATCCTAACCTTAACCCTAACCCTAACCCTAACCCTAACCCTAACAAGGGCAAGGTGTATGGTCAACGACGGGCAAGTTCTAGGCCTCGGAGTAGAGGGAGCCATGGGCGTTGGTCTAGGGCCCGAGCTAGGGCTAGTGAGAGCGGTAGGCGTAGCGCTGGGGTAGGCATATGGCAAGGGGTGGGTGTCGAGGTAAACCTCGGAGTAGGCCTAGGGCCAGGAGTGGGAGCTGTGGCTAGTGGTAGGGTTGGGGGTGGGCCTATGGGTAGGGGGAGCTGTAGGGCCAGGGGTAGTGGTAGGACCAGAGGTAGTGCTAGGCGTAGGCCTAGGGCGAGGGGTAGTGCTCGGGGTAGGGTTAGTTGAAGGGCTAGTGTTTGGCAGAGGCCCACGGGCAGTGTTAGGCTTAGGGCTCATGTTAAGCCTAGGACTAGTGGTAGTGGTAGGGGTTGGCCGAGGACTAGGGTAGGTGTCACGAAATGTCTCCGGGTAGTCCTAGGACTCGGAACAGGTGTAGGGCTGTATTAGGGTGTGGTAAGAGTGGGTCCAGGGTGATTTCGTAGGACACGGGTTACTGCTCTGGCTAACGGTAGGGCAAGGTGTACTGGTCGGCCTCGGGCAAGTGGTAGGCCTCTGACTAGAGAGAGCACTGGGCGTTGGTCTAGGGCCCGAGCTAGGGCTAGTGGGAGCGGTAGGCATAGCGCTGGGATAGGCATAGGGCAAAAGGTTGGTGTCGGGGTAAACTTCGGAGTAGACTTTGGGCCAGGAGTTGGAGTTTTGGCTAGGGGTAGGGATGGGGGTTGGCCCAGGAGTAGGGGGAGCTGTAGGGCCAGGGGTAGGGGTAGGACCAGAGGTAGTGCTAGGCGTAAGCCTAGAGCAAGGGGTAGTGCTCGGGGTAACCTAACCGTAAACCTTACCCTAATCCTAACACTAACCCTAACCCTAACACCAACCCTAACCGTATCCCTAACCATAACCCTAACCCTAAACCTAACACCAACCCTAACTCTAACCAAAACCCTAACCCTAACACCAACCCTAACCCTAACCCTAACCCTAACCCTAACCCTAAACCTAACACCAACCCTAACTCTAACCCAAACCCTAAACCTAACCCTAACCCTAACCCTAACCCTAACCCTAAACCTAACACCAACCCTAACCCTAACCCTAACCCTAACCCTAACCCTAAGCCTAACACCAACCCTAACCCTAACCCTAACCCTAACCCTAACCCTAACCCTAACCCTAGACCTAACACCAACCCTAACTCTAACCCTAACCCTAACAAGGGCAAAGTGTACTGGTCAGCGACGGGCAAGTCTAGGCCTCGGACTAGAGGGAGCCATGGGCGTTGGTCTGGAACCCGAGCCTGGGCTTGTGGGAGCGGTAGGCATAGCGCTGGGGTAGGCATAGGGCAAGGGGTGTGTGTCGGGGTAAACCTCGGAGTAGGCCTAGTGCCAGGAGTTGGAGCTGTGGCTAGGGGTAGGGATGGGGGTGGGCCTATAAGTAGGGGGAGCTGTAGGGCCAGGGGAAGCGGTAGGACCAGAGGTAGTGCTAGGCGTTAGCCTAGGGCGAGGGGTAGTGCTCTGAATAGGGTTAGGTGAAGGGCTTGTGGTTGGCTGATGCCCACGGGCAGTGTTAGTCTTAGGGCTCATGTTAGGCCTAGGACTAGTGGTAGTGGTAGGGGTTGGCCGAGGGCTAGGGGTAGGTGTCACGAAAGGGCTGCGGGTAGTCCTAGGACTCAAAACGGGTGTAGGGCTGGATTAGGGTGTGGTAAGGGTGGGTCCAGGGTGATTTCGTAGGACACGGGTTAGTGCTCTGGCTAACGGTAGGGCAAGGTGTACTTGTCGGCGTCGGGCAGGTGGTAGGCCTCGAACTAGAGGGAGCACTGGGCGTTGGTCTAGGGCCGAGCTAAAGCTAGTGGGATCGGTAGGCATAGCACTGGGGTAGGCATAGGGCAAGGGGTAGGTGTCGGGGTAAACCTCGGAGTAAACTTTGGGCCAGAGGTTGGAGTTGTGGCTAGGGGTAGGGATGGGGGTGGGCCTATAAGTAGGGGGAGCTGTAGGGCCAGGGGTAGGGGTAGGACCAGAGGTAGTGCTAGGCGTAGGCCTAGGGCGATGGGTAGTGCTCGGGGTAGGGTTAGGTGAAGGGCTAGTGGTTGGCAGAGGCCCACGGGCAGTGTTAGGTTTAGGGCTCATGTTAGGCCTAGGACTAGTGGTAGTGGTAGGGGATGGGCGAGGGCTAGGGGTAACTGTCACGGGAGGGCTCCGGGTAGTCCTAGGACTCCGAACGGATGTAGGGCTGGATTAGGGTGTGGCTAATGGTGGGTCCAGGGTGATTTCATAGGACACGGGTTAGTGCTCTGGCTATCGGTAGGGCAAGGTGTACCGGTTGGCGACGGGCAAGTGCTAGGCTTCGCACTAGAGTGAGCACTGGGCGTTGGTCTAGGGCCCGAGGTAGGGCTAGTGGGAGTGGTAGGCGTAGCGCTGGGGTAGGCAAAGGGCAAGGGGTGGGTGTCGGGGTAAACCTCGGAGTAGGCCTAGGACCAGGAGTGGGAGCTGTGGCTAGGGGTAGGGATGGGGGTGGGCCTATGGGTAGGGGGAGCTGTAGGGACAGAGGTAGGGGTAGGACCAGAGGTAGTGCTAGGCGTAGGCCTAGGGCGAGGGGTAGTGCTCGGGGTAACCTAACCCTAACCCTAACCCTAAGCCTAACCCTAACACTAACACTAACCCTAACCCTAACCCTAACACCAACCCTAAACCTAACCCTAACCCTAAACCTAACCCTATACCTAACACCAACCCTAACCCTAACCCTAACCTTAACCCTAACACCAACCCTAACCCTAACCCTAACCCTAACCCTAACCCTAACCCTAACCCTAACCCTAACACCAACCCTAACCCTAACCCTAACCCTAACCCTAACACCAACCCTAACCCTAATCCTAACCCTAACCCTAACCCTAACACCAACCCTAACCCTAACCCTAACCCTAACCCTAACACCAACCCTAAACCAAACCCTAACCCTAACCCCAACCCTATGCCTAACACCAACCCTAACCCTAACCCTAACCCTAACCCTAACACTAACCCTAACCCTAACCTAACCCTAACACCAACCCTAACCCTAACCCTAACACTAACCCTAACCCTAACCCTAACCCTATACCTAACACCAACCCTAACCCTAACCCTAACCCTAACCCTAACACCAACCCTAACCCTAACCCTAACCCTAACCCTAACCCTAACCCTAACCCTAACACCAACCCTAAACCTAGTCCTAACCCTAACCCTAACCCTAACTCTAACCCTAACACCAACCCTAACCCTAACCCTAACCCTAACCCTAAACCTAACACCAACCCTAACCCTAACCCTAACCCTAATCCTAACACCAACCCTAACCCTAACCCTAACCCTAACAAGGGCAAGGTGTACTGGTCAGCGACGGGCAAGTTCTAGGCCTCGGACTAGAGGGAGCCATGGGCGTTGGTCTAGGGCCCGAGCTAGGGCTAGTGAGAGCGGTAGGCGTAGCGCTGGGGTAGGCATATGGCAAGGGGTGGGTGTCGAGGTAAACCTCGGAGTAGGCCTAGGGCCAGGAGTGGGAGCTGTGGCTAGGGGTAGGGTTGGGGGTGGGCCTATAAGTAGGGGGAGCTGTAGGGCCAGGGGAAGCGGTAGGACCAGAGGTAGTGCTAGGCGTTAGCCTAGGGCGAGGGTAGTGCTCTGAATAGGGTTAGGTGAAGGGCTTGTGGATGGCTGATGCCCACGAGCAGTGTTAGTCTTAGGGCTCATGTTACGCCTAGGACTAGTGGTAGTGGTAGGGGTTGGCCGAGGGCTAGGGGTAGGTGTCACGAAACAGCTGCGGGTAGTCCTAGGAATCAAAACGGGTGTAGGGCTGGATTAGGGTGTGGTAAGGGTGGGTCCAGGGTGATTTCGTAGGACACGGGTTAGTGCTCTGGCTAACGGTAGGGCAAGGTGTACGGGTCGGCGTCGGGCTGGTGGTAGGCCTCGAACTAGAGGGAGCACTGGGCGTTGGTCTAGGGCCCGAGCTAGGGCTAGTGGGATCGGTAGGCGTAGCACTGGGGTAGGCATAGGGCAAGGGGTGGGTGTCGGGGTAAACCTCGAAGTAGGCTTTGGGCCAGAGGTTGGAGTTGTGGCTAGGTGTAGGGATGGGGGTGGGCCTATAAGTAGGGGGAGCTGTAGGGCCAGGGGTAGGGTTAGGACCAGAGGTAGTTCTAGGCGTAGGCCTAGGGCGATGGGTAGTGCTCGGGGTAGGGTTAGGTGAAGGGCTAGTGGTTGGCAGAGGCCCACGGGCAGTGTTAGGTTTAGGGCTCATGTTAGGCCTAGGACTAGTGGTAGTGGTAGGGGATGGGCGAGGGCTAGGGGTAACTGTCACGGGAGAACTCCGGGTAGTCCTAGGACTCCGAACGGATGTAGGGCTGGATTAGGGTGTGGCTAATGGTGGGTCCAGGGTGATTTCGTAGGACACGGGTTAGTGCTCTGGCTATCGGTAGGGCAAGGTGTACCGGTTGGCGACGGGCAAGTGCTAGGCTTCGCACTAGAGTGAGCACTGGGCGTTGGTCTAGGGCCCGAGGTAGGGCTAGTGGGAGTGGTAGGCGTAGCGCTGGGGTAGGCAAAGGGCAAGGGGTGGGTGTCGGGGTAAGCCTCGAAGTTGGCCTAGGACCAGGAGTGGGAGCTGTGGCTAGGGGTAGGGATGGGGGTGGGCCTATGGGTAGGGGGAGCTGTAGGGACAGGTGTAGGGGTAGGACCAGAGGTAGTGCTAGGCGTAGGCCTAGGGCGAGGGGTAGTGCTCGGGGTAACCTAACCCTAACACTAACACTAACCCTAACCCTAACCCTAACCCTAACACCAACCCTAAACCTAACCCTAACCGTAAAACTAACCCTATACCTAACACCAACCCTAACCCTAACCCTAACCCTAACCCTAACCCTAACCCTAACACCAACCCTAACCCTAACCCTAACCCTAACCCTAACACCAACCCTAACCCTAACCCTAACCCTAACCCTAACCCTAACACCAACCCTAACCCTAACCCTAACCCTAACCCTAACACCAACCCTAACCCAAACCCTAACCCTAACCCCAACCCTATGCCTAACACCAACCCTAACCCTAACCCTAACCCTAACCCTAACACCAACCCTAACCCTAACCCTAACCCTAACCCTAACCCTAACCCTATACCTAACACCAACCCTAACCCTAACCCTAACCCTAACCCTAACACCAACCCTAACCCTAACCCTAACCCTAACCCTAACCCTAACCCCTAACCCTAACCCTAACCCTAACCCTAACCCTAAACCTAACACCAACCCCAATCCTAACCCTAACCCTAACCCTAACCCTAACCCTAACACTAACCCTAACCCTAAACCTAACACCAACCCTAACCCTAACCCTAACCCTAACACCAACCCTAACCCTAACCCTAACCCTAAACCCTAATCCTAACCCTAACCCTAACCCTAACCCTAACCCTAACCCTAACCCTAACAAGGGCAAGGTGTACTGGTCAGCCACGGGCAAGTTCTAGGCCTCGGACTAGAGGGAGCCATGGGCGTTGGTCTAGGGCCCGAGCTAGGGCTAGTGAGAGCGGTAGGCGTAGCGCTGGGGTAGGCATAGGGCAAGGGGTGGGTGTCGAGGTAAACCTCGGAGTAGGCCTAGGGCCAGGAGTGGGAGCTGTGGCTAGTGGTAGGGTTGGGGGTGGGCTTATGGGTAGGGGGAGCTGTAGGGCCAGGGGTAGTGGTAGGACCAGAGGTAGTGTTAGGCGTAGGCCTATGGCGAGGGGTAGTGCTTGGGGTAGGGTTAGTTGAAGGGCTAGTGTTTGGCAGAGGCCCACGGGCAGTGTTAGGGTTAGGGCTCATGTTAAGCCTAGGACTAGTGGTAGTGGTAGGGGTTGGCCGAGGGCTAGGGTAGGTGTCACGAAATGGCTTCGGGTAGTCCTAGGACTCGGAACAGGTGTAGGGCTGTATTAGGGTGTGGTAAGGGTGGGTCCAGGGTGATTTCGTAGGACACGGGTTACTGCTCTGGCTAACGGTAGGGCAAGGTATACTGTCGGCCTCGGGCAAGTGGTAGGCCTCTGACTAGAGAGAGCACTGGGCGTTGGTCTAGGGCCCGAGCTAGGGCTAGTGGGAGCGGTAGGCATAGCGCTGGGATAGGCATAGGGCAAAGGGTTGGTGTCGGGGTAAACTTCGGAGTAGGCTTTGGGCCAGGAGTTGGAGTTTTGGCTAGGGGTAGGGTTGGGGGTTGGCCCAGGAGTAGGGGGAGCTGTAGGGCCAGGGGTAGGGGTAGGACCAGAGGTAGTGCTAGGCGTAGGCCTAGAGCGAGGGGTAGTGCTCGGGGTAGGGTTAGTTGAAGGGCTAGTGGTTGGCAGAGGCCCACAAGCAGTGTTAGGGTTAGGGCTCATGTTACGCCTAGGACTAGTGGTAGTGGTAGGGGTTGGCCGAGGGCTAGGGGTAGGTGTCACGAAACAGCTGCGGGTAGTCCTAGGAATCAAAACGGGTGTAGGGCTGGATTAGGGTGTGGTAAGGGTGGGTCCAGGGTGATTTCGTAGGACACGGGTTAGTGCTCTGGCTAACGGTAGGGCAAGGTGTACGGGTCGGCGTCGGGCTGGTGGTAGGCCTCGAACTAGAGGGAGCACTGGGCGTTGGTCTAGGGCCCGAGCTAGGGCTAGTGGGATCGGTAGGCGTAGCACTGGGGTAGGCATAGGGCAAGGGGTGGGTGTCGGGGTAAACCTCGAAGTAGGCTTTGGGCCAGAGGTTGGAGTTGTGGCTAGGGGTAGGGATGGGGGTGGGCCTATAAGTAGGGGGAGCTCTAGGGCCAGGGGTAGGGTTAGGACCAGAGGTAGTTCTAGGCGTAGGCCTAGGGCGATGGGTAGTGCTCGGGGTAGGGTTAGGTGAAGGGCTAGTGGTTGGCAGAGGCCCACGGGCAGTGTTAGGTTTAGGGCTCATGTTAGGCCTAGGACTAGTGGTAGTGGTAGGGGATGGGCGAGGGCTAGGGGTAACTGTCACGGGAGAACTCCGGGTAGTCCTAGGACTCCGAACGGATGTAGGGCTGGATTAGGGTGTGGCTAATGGTGGGTCCAGGGTGATTTCGTAGGACACGGGTTAGTGCTCTGGCTATCGGTAGGGCAAGGTGTACCGGTTGGCGACGGGCAAGTGCTAGGCTTCGCACTAGAGTGAGCACTGGGCGTTGGTCTAGGGCCCGAGGTAGGGCTAGTGGGAGTGGTAGGCGTAGCGCTGGGGTAGGCAAAGGGCAAGGGGTGGGTGTCGGGGTAAGCCTCGAAGTTGGCCTAGGACCAGGAGTGGGAGCTGTGGCTAGGGGTAGGGATGGGGGTGGGCCTATGGGTAGGGGGAGCTGTAGGGACAGGTGTAGGGGTAGGACCAGAGGTAGTGCTAGGCGTAGGCCTAGGGCGAGGGGTAGTGCTCGGGGTAACCTAACCCTAACACTAACACTAACCCTAACCCTAACCCTAACCCTAACACCAACCCTAAACCTAACCCTAACCGTAAAACTAACCCTATACCTAACACCAACCCTAACCCTAACCCTAACCCTAACCCTAACCCTAACCCTAACACCAACCCTAACCCTAACCCTAACCCTAACCCTAACACCAACCCTAACCCTAACCCTAACCCTAACCCTAACCCTAACACCAACCCTAACCCTAACCCTAACCCTAACCCTAACACCAACCCTAACCCAAACCCTAACCCTAACCCCAACCCTATGCCTAACACCAACCCTAACCCTAACCCTAACCCTAACCCTAACACCAACCCTAACCCTAACCCTAACCCTAACCCTAACCCTAACCCTATACCTAACACCAACCCTAACCCTAACCCTAACCCTAACCCTAACACCAACCCTAACCCTAACCCTAACCCTAACCCTAACCCTAACCCCTAACCCTAACCCTAACCCTAACCCTAACCCTAAACCTAACACCAACCCCAATCCTAACCCTAACCCTAACCCTAACCCTAACCCTAACACTAACCCTAACCCTAAACCTAACACCAACCCTAACCCTAACCCTAACCCTAACACCAACCCTAACCCTAACCCTAACCCTAAACCCTAATCCTAACCCTAACCCTAACCCTAACCCTAACCCTAACCCTAACCCTAACAAGGGCAAGGTGTACTGGTCAGCCACGGGCAAGTTCTAGGCCTCGGACTAGAGGGAGCCATGGGCGTTGGTCTAGGGCCCGAGCTAGGGCTAGTGAGAGCGGTAGGCGTAGCGCTGGGGTAGGCATAGGGCAAGGGGTGGGTGTCGAGGTAAACCTCGGAGTAGGCCTAGGGCCAGGAGTGGGAGCTGTGGCTAGTGGTAGGGTTGGGGGTGGGCTTATGGGTAGGGGGAGCTGTAGGGCCAGGGGTAGTGGTAGGACCAGAGGTAGTGTTAGGCGTAGGCCTATGGCGAGGGGTAGTGCTTGGGGTAGGGTTAGTTGAAGGGCTAGTGTTTGGCAGAGGCCCACGGGCAGTGTTAGGGTTAGGGCTCATGTTAAGCCTAGGACTAGTGGTAGTGGTAGGGGTTGGCCGAGGGCTAGGGTAGGTGTCACGAAATGGCTTCGGGTAGTCCTAGGACTCGGAACAGGTGTAGGGCTGTATTAGGGTGTGGTAAGGGTGGGTCCAGGGTGATTTCGTAGGACACGGGTTACTGCTCTGGCTAACGGTAGGGCAAGGTATACTGTCGGCCTCGGGCAAGTGGTAGGCCTCTGACTAGAGAGAGCACTGGGCGTTGGTCTAGGGCCCGAGCTAGGGCTAGTGGGAGCGGTAGGCATAGCGCTGGGATAGGCATAGGGCAAAGGGTTGGTGTCGGGGTAAACTTCGGAGTAGGCTTTGGGCCAGGAGTTGGAGTTTTGGCTAGGGGTAGGGTTGGGGGTTGGCCCAGGAGTAGGGGGAGCTGTAGGGCCAGGGGTAGGGGTAGGACCAGAGGTAGTGCTAGGCGTAGGCCTAGAGCGAGGGGTAGTGCTCGGGGTAGGGTTAGTTGAAGGGCTAGTGGTTGGCAGAGGCCCACAAGCAGTGTTAGGGTTAGGGCTCATGTTAAGCCTAGGACTAGTGGTAGTGGTAGGGGTTGGCCGAGGGCTAGGGGTAGGTGTCACGGGAGGGCTCCGGGTAGTCCTAGGACTCAGAACAGGTTTAGGGCTGGATTAGGGTGTGGTAGGGTGGGTCCAGGATGATTTCGTAGGACACGGGTTAGTGCTCTGGCTAACGGTAGGGCAAGGTGTACTGGTCGGCGTCGGGCAAGTGCTAGGCCTCGGACAAGATGAGCACTGGGCTTTGGCTAGGGACCGAGCTAGGGCTAGTGGGAGCGATAGGCGTAGCGCTGGGGTAGGCATAGGGCAAGGGGTGGGTGTCGGGGTAAACCTCGGAGTAGGCTTTGGGCCAGAGGTTGGAGTTGTGGCTAGGGGTAGGGATGGGGGTGGGCCTATAGGTAGGGGGAGCTGTAGAACCAGGGGTAGGGGTAGGACCAGAGGTAGTGCTAGGCGTAAGCCTAGGGCGAGGGGTAGTGCTCGGGGTAGGGTTAGGTGAAGGGCTAGTGGTTGGCAGAGGCCCTCGGGCAGTGTTAGGTTTAGGGCTCATGTTAGGCCTAGGACTAGTGGTAGTGGTAGGGGATGGGCGAGGGCTAGGGGTAACTGTCAGGGAGGGCTCCGGGTAGTTAGGACTCCGAACGGATGTAGGGCTGGATTAGGGTGTGGCTAATGGTGGGTCCAGGGTGATTTCGTAGGACACGGGTTAGTGCTCTGACTATCGGTAGGGCAAGGTGTACCGGTTGGCGACGGGCAAGTGCTAGGCTTCGGACTAGAGTGAGCACTGGGCGTTGGTCTAGGGCCCGAGGTAGGGCTAGTGGGAGTGGTAGGCGTAGCGCTGGGGTAGGCATAGGGCAAGGGGTGGGTGTCGGGGTAAACCTCGGAGTAGGCCTAGGACCAGGAGTGGGAGCTGTGGCTAGGGGTAGGGATGGGGGTGGGCCTATGGGTAGGGGGAGCTGTAGGGACAGGGGTAGGGGTAGGACCAGAGGTAGTGCTAGGCGTAGGCCTAGGGCGAGGGGTAGTGCTCGGGGTAACTTAAACCTTAACCTAACCCTAATCCTAACACTAACCCTAACCCTAACACCAACCCTAACCCTAATTCTAACCCTAACCCTAACCCTAACCCTAACACCAACCCTAACCCTAACCCTAACCCTAACCCTAACCCTATAACTAACACCAACCCTAACCCTAACCCTAACCCTAACACCAACCCTAACCCTAACCCTAACCCTAACCCTAACCCTAACCCTATAACTAACACCAACCCTAACCATAACCCTAACCCTAACACCAACCCTAACCCTAATCCTAACCCTAACCCTAACCCTAACCCTAACACTAACCCTAACCCTAACCCTAACCCTAACCCTAACACCAACCCTAACCCTAACCCTAACCCTAACCCTAACCCTATACCTAACACCAACCCTAACCCTAACACTAACCCTAACCCTAACACCAACCCTAACCCTAATTCTAACCCTAACCCTAACCCTATAACTAACACCAACCCTAACCCTAACCCTAAACCTAACACCAACCCTAACCCTAATCCTAACCCTAACCCTAACCCTAACACTAACCCTAACCCTAACCCTAACCCTAACCCTAACCCTAACACCAACCCTAACCCTAACCCTAACCCTAACCCTAACCCTATACCTAACACCAACCCTAACCCTAACCCTAACCCTAACCCTAACACCAACCCTAACTCTAATCCTAACCCTAACCCTAACACTAACCCTAACACCAACCCTAACCCTAACCCTAACCCTAACCCTAAACCTAACACCAACCCTAACCCTAACCCTAACCCTAACCCTAACACCAACCCTAACCCTAACCCTAACCCTAAACCCTAATCCTAACCCTAACCCTAACCCTAACCCTAACCCTAACCCTAACAAGGGCAAGGTGTACTGGTCAGCGACGGGCAAGTTCTAGGCCTCGGACTAGAGGGAGCCATGGGCGTTAATCTAGGGCCCGAGCTAGGGCTAGTGAGAGCGGTAGGCGTAGCGCTGGGGTAGGCATAGGGCAAGGGGTGGGTGTCGAGGTAAACCTCGGAGTAGGCCTAGGGCCAGGAGTGGGAGCTGTGAGTAGTGGTAGGGTTGGGGGTGGGCCTATGGGTAGGGGGAGCTGTAGGGCCAGGGGTAGTGGTAGGACCAGAGGTAGTGCTAGGCGTAGGCCTAGGGCGAGGGGTAGTGCTCAAGATAGATTTAGTTGAAGGGCTAGTGTTTGGCAGAGGCCCACGGGCAGTGTTAGTGTTAGGGCTCATGTTAAGCCTAGGACTAGTGGTAGTGGTAGGGGTTGGCCGAAAACTAGGGGTAGGTGTCACGAATTGGCTCCGGGTAGTCCTAGGACTCGGAACAGGTGTAGGACTGTATTAGGGTGTGGTAAGGGTGGGTCCAGGGTGATTTCGTAGGACACGGGTTACTGCTCTGGCTAACGGTAGGGCAAGGTGTACTGGTCGGCCTCGGGCAAGTGGTAGGCCTCTGATGAGAGAGAGCACTGGGCGTTGGTCTAGGGCCCGAGCTAGGGCTAGTGGGAGCGGTAGGCATAGCGCTGGGATAGGCATAGGGCAAAGGGTGGGTGTCGGGGTAAACCTCGGAGTAGGCTTTGGGCAAGAGGTTGGACTTGTGGCTAGGGGTAGGGATGGGGGTGGGCCTATTAGTAGGGGGAGCTGTAGGGCAAGGGGTAGGGGTAGGACCAGAGGTAGTGCTAGGCGTAAGCCTAGGGCGAGGGGTAGTGCTCGGGGTAGGGTTAGGTGAAGGGCTAGTGGTTGGCAGAGGCCCACGGACAGTGTTAGGGTTAGGGCTCATGTTAGGCCTAGGACTAGTGGTAGAGGTAGGGGATAGCCGAGGGCTAGGTTAGGTGTCACGGGAGGGCTCCGGGTAGTCCTAGGACTCCGAACGGATGTGAGGCATGATTAGGGTGTGGCTAATGGTGGGTCCAGGGTGATTTCGTAGGACAAGGGTTAGTGATCTGGCTTTCGGTAGGGCAGGGTGTATTGGTCGGTGACGGGCAAGTGCTAGGCTTCGGACTAGAGTGAGCACTGGGCGTTGGTCTAGGGCCCGAGGTAGGGCTAGTGGGAGCGGTAGACGTAGCGCTATGGTAGGCAAAGGGCAAGGGGTGGGTGTCGGGGTAAACCTCCAAGTAGGCCTAGGACCAGGAGTGGGAGCTGTGTCTAGGGGTAGGGATGGGGGTGGGCCTATGGGTAGGGGGAGCTGTAGGGCCAGGGGTAGGGGTAGGACCAGAGGTAGTGCTAGGCGTAGGCCTAGGGCGAGGGGTAGTGCTCGGGGTAGGGTTAGTTGAAGGGCTAGTGGTTGGCAGAGGCCCACGGGCAGTGTTAGGGTTAGGGCTCATGTTAAGCCTAGGACTAGTGGTAGTGGTAGTGGTTGGCCGAGGGCTAGGGGTAGGTGTCACGGGAGGGCTCCGGGTAGTCTTAGGACTCAGAAAAGGTGTAGGGCTGGATTAGGGTGTGGTAAGGGTGGGTCCAGGGTGATTTCGTAAGACACGGGTTACTGCTCTGGCTAACGGTAGGGCAAGGTGTACTGGTCGGAGACGGGCAAGTGCTAGGCCTCGGACTAGATGAGCACTGGGCTTTGGTCTAGGGCCCGAGCTAGGGCTAGTGGGAGCGATAGGCGTAGCGCTGGGGTAGGCATAGGGCAAGGGGTGGGTGTCGGGGTAAACCTCGGAGTAGGCTTTGGGCCAGAGGTTGGACTTGTGGCTAGGGGTAGGGATGGGGGTGGGCCTATTAGTAGGGGGAGCTGTAGGGCAAGGGGTAGGGGTAGGACCAGAGGTAGTGCTAGGCGTAAGCCTAGGGCGAGGGGTAGTGCTCGGGGTAGGGTTAGGTGAAGGGCTAGTGGTTGGCAGAGGCCCACGGACAGTGTTAGGGTTAGGGCTCATGTTAGGCCTAGGACTAGTGGTAGTGGTAGGGGATAGCCGAGGGCTAGGTTAGGTGTCACGGGAGGGCTCCGGGTAGTCCTAGGACTCCGAACGGATGTGAGGCATGATTAGAGTGTGGCTAATGGTGGGTCCAGGGTGATTTCGTAGGACAAGGGTTAGTGATCTGGCTTTCGGTAGGGCAGGGTGTACTGGTCGGCGACGGGCAAGTGCTAGGCTTCGGACTAGAGTGAGCACTGGGCGTTGGTCTAGGGCCCGAGGTAGGGCTAGAGGGAGCGGTAGGCATAGCGCTGGGGTAGGCAAAGGGCAAGGGGTGGGTGTCGGGGTAAACCACGGAGTAGGCCTAGGACCAGGAGTGGGAGCTGTGGCTAGGGATAGGGATGGCGGTGGGCCTATGGGTAGGGGGAGCTGTAGGGCCAGGGGTAGAAGTAGGACCAAAGGTAGTGCTAGGCGTAGGCCTAGGGCGAGGGGTAGTGCTCGGGGTAACCTAACCGTAAACCTACCCCTAATCCTAACACTAACCCTAACCCTAACACCAACCCTAACCCTAACCCTAACCCTAACCCTAAACCTAACACCAACCCTAACCCTAACACAAACCCTAACCCTAACACCAACCCTAACCCTAACCCTAACCCTAAACCCTAAACCTAACCCTAAACGTAACCCTAACCCGAAACCTAACACCAACCCTAACCCTAACCCTAACCCTAACCCTAACCCTAACAAGGGCAAGGTGTACTGGTCAGCGACGGGCAAGTCTAGGTCTCGGACTAGAGGGAGCCATGGGCGTTGGTCTAGGGCCCGAGCCTGTGCTAGTGGGAGCGGTAGGCATAGCGCTGGGGTAGGCATAGGGCAAGGGGTGTGTGTCGGGGTAAACCTCTGAGTAGGCCTAGTGCCAGGAGTTGGAGCTGTGGCTAGGGGTAGGGATGGGGGTGGGCCTATAAGTAGGGGGAGCTGTAGGGCCAGGGAAAGCGGTAGGACCAGAGGTAGTGCTAGGCGTTAGCCTAGGGCGAGGGGTAGTGCTCGGGGTAGGGTTAGGTGAAGGGCTAGTGGTTGGCAAAGGCCCACGGGCAGTGTTAGGGTTAGGGCTCATGTTAGGCCTAGGACTAGTGGTAGTGGTAGGGCATCGGCGAGGGCTAGGGGTAACTGTCACGGGAGGGCTCCGGGTAGTCCTAGGACTCCGAACAAATGTAGGGCTGGATTAGGGTGTGGCTAATGGTGGGTCAGGGTGATTTCGTAGGACACGGGTTAGTGCTCTGGCTATCGGTAGGGCAAGGTGTACTGGTTGGCGACGGGCAAGTGCTAGGCTTCGGACTAGAGTGAGCACTGGGCGTTGGTCTAGGGCCCGAGGTAGGGCAAGTGGGAGCGGTAGGCGTAGCGCTGGGGTAGGCAAAGGGCAAGGGTTGGGTGTCGGGGTAAACCTCGGAGTAGGCTTAGGACCAGGAGTGGGAGCTGTATCTAGGGGTAGGGATGGGGGTGGGCCTATGGGTAGGGGGAGCTGTAGGGACAGGGGTAGGGGTAGGACCAGAAGTAGTGCTAGGCGTAGGCCTAGGGCGAGGGGTAGTGCTCAGGTTAACCTAACCCTAACCCTAACACCAACCCTAACCCTAACCCTAACCCTAACCGTAACCCTAACCCTAACCCTAACACCAACACTAACTCTAACCCTAACGCTAAACCTAACACCAACCCTAACCCTAATCCTAACCCTAACCCTAACCCTAACCCTAACACCAACCCTAACCCTAACCCTAACCCTAACCCTAACCCTATACCTAACACCAACCCTAACCCTAACCCTAACCCTAACCCTAACCCTAACCCTAACCCTAACACCAACCCTAACCCTAATGCTAACCCTAACCCTAACCCTAACCCTAACCCTAACACAAACCCTAACGCTAACCCTAACCCTGACCCTAACCCTAAACCTAACACCAACCCTAACCCTAACCCTAACCCTAACACCAAACCTAACCCTAACCCTAATCCTAACCCTAATCCTAACAAGGGCAAGGTGTACTGGTCAGCGACGGGCAAGTTCTAGGTCTCGGACTAGAGGGAGCCATGGGCGTTGGTTTAGGGCCCGAGCTAGGGCTAGTGAGAGCGGAAGGCGTAGCGCTGGGGTAGGTATAGGGCAAGGGGTGGGTGTCAAGGTAAACCTCGGAGTAGGCCTAGGGCCAGGAGTGTGAGCTGTGGCTAGGGGTAGGGATGGGGGTGGGCCTATAAGAAGGGGGAGCTGTAGAACCAGGGGTAGGGGTAGGACCAGAGGTAGTGCTAGGCGTAAGCCTAGGGTGAGGGGTAGTGCTCGGGGTAGGGTTAGGTGAAGGGCTAGTGGTTGGCAGAGGCCCACGGGCAGTGTTAGGGTTAGGGCTCATGTTAGGTTTAGGACTAGTGGTAGTGGTAGGGGATGGCCGAGGGCTAGGGGTAACTGTCACAAGAGGGCTCCGGGTAGTCCTAGGACTCCGAACGGATGTAGGGCTGGATTAGGGTGTGGCTAATGGTGGATCCAGGGTGATTTCGTAGGACACGGGTTAGTGCTCTGGCTATCGGTAGGGCAAGGTGTACTGTTTGGCGACGGGCAAGTGCTAGGCTTCGGACTAGAGTGAGCACTGGGCGTTGGTCTAGGGCCCGAGGTAGGGCTAGTGGGAGCGGTAGGCGTAGCGCTGGGGTAGGCAAATGGCAAGGGGTGGGTGTCGGGGTAAACCTCGGAGTACGCCTAGGACCAGGAGTGGGAGATGTGGCTAGGGGTAGGGATGGGGGTGAGCCTATGGGTAGGGGGAGCTGTAGGGACAGGGGTAGGTGTGGGACCAGAGGTAGTGCTAGGCGTAGGCCTAGGGAGAGGGGTAGTGCTCGGGGTAACCTAACACTAACCCTAACCCTATCACTAAACCTAACCCTAACCCTAACCCTAACACCAACCCTAACCCTAACCCTAATGCTAACGCTAACCCTATACCTAACATCAACCCTAACCCTAACCCTAACCCTAACCCTAACACCAACCCTAACCCTAACCCTAAACCTAACCCTAACCCTATACCTAAAACCAACCCTAACCCTAACCCTAACCCTAACCCTAACACCAACCCTAACCCTAACACCAACCCTAACCCTAATCCTAACCCTAACCCTAACACCAACGCTAACCCTAAAACCAACCCTAACCCTAATCCTCACCCTAACCCTAAACCCTAAACCTAACCCTAACCCTAACCCTAAACCCTAACCCTAACCCTAACACTAACCCTAACAAGGGCAATGTGTACTTGTCAGCGACGGGCAAGTTCTAGGCCTCGGACTAGAGGGAGCCATAAGCGTTGATCTAAAGACCGAGCTAGGGCTATTGGGAGCGGTAGGCGTAGCGCTGGGGTATTCATAGGGCAAGGGGTGGGTGTCGAGGTAAACCTTGGAGTAGGCCTAGGGCCAGGAGTGTGAGCTGTGGCTAGGGGTAGGGATGGGGGTGGGCCTATGGGTAGGGGGAGCTGTAGGGCCAGGGGTATGGGTAGGACCAGAGGTACTGCCAGGCGTAGGCCTAGGGCGAGGGGTAGTGCTCGGGGTAACCCCACCCTAACCCTAACATCAACCCTAACCCTAACCCTAACCCTAACACCAACCCTAACCCTAACCCTAACCCTAACCCTAACCCTAACCCTAACCCTAACACTAACCCTAACTCTAACCCTAACGCTAACCCTAACACCAAACCTAACCCTAATCCTAACCCTAACCATAACCCTAACACCAACCCTAACCCTAACCCTAACCCTAACCCTAACACCAACCCTAACCCTAACCCTAACACTAACCCTAACACTATACCTAACACCAACCCAAACCCTAACCCTAACCCTAACCCTAACACTAACCCTAACCCTAATCCTAACCCTAACCCTAACCCTAACCCTAACACTAACCCTAACCCTAACCCTAACCCTAACCCTAACACCAACCCTAACTCTAACCCTAACGCTAACCCTAACACCAACCCTAACCCTAATCCTAACCCTAACCCTAACCCTAACCCTAACCCTAACCCTAACCCTAACCCTAACCCTAACCCTATACCTAACACCAACCCTAACCCTAACCCTAACCCTAACCCTAACACTAACCCTAACCCTAACCCTAACCCTAACCCTAACCCTAACCCTAACACCAACCCTAACCCTAATCCTAACCCTAACCCTAACCCTAACCCTAACCCTAACACCAACCCTAACCCTAACCCTAACCCTGACCCTAACCCTAAACCTAACACCAACCCTAACACTAACCCTAACCCTAACCCTAACACCAACCCTAACCCTAACCCTAACCCTAAACCCTAATCCTAACCCTAACCCTAACCCTAATCCTAACCCTAACACTAACAAGGGCAAGGTGTACTGGTCAGCGACGGGCAAGTTCTAGGCCTCGGACTAGAGGGAGCCATGGGCGTTGGTCTAGGGCCCGAGCTAAAGCTAGTTAGAGCGGTAGGCGTAGCGCTGGGGTAGGCATAGGGCAAGGGGTGGGTGTCGAGGTAAACCTAGGAGTAGGCCTAGGGCCAGGAGTGTGAGCTGTGGCTAAAGGTAGGGATGGGGGTGGGCATATAAGTAGGGGGTGCTGTAGAACCAGGGGTAGGGGTAGGAGCAGAGGTAGTGCTAGGCGTAGGCCTAGGGCGAGGTGTAGTGCTCGGGGTAGGGTTAGTTGAAAGGCTAGTGGTTGGCAGAGGCCCACGGGCAGTGTTAGGGTTAGGGCTCATGTTAAGCCTTGGACTAGTGGTAGTGGTAGTGGTTGGCCGAGGGCTAGGGATAGGTGACACGGGAGGGCTCCGGGTAGTCCTAGGACTCAGAAAAGGTGTAGGGCTGGATTAGGGTGTGGTAAGGGTGGGTCCAGGGTGATTTCGTAGGACACGGGTTACTGCTCTGGCTAACGGTAGGGCAAGGTGTACTGGTCGGCGACTGGCAAGTGCTAGGCCTCGGACTAGATGAGCACTGGCCTTTGGTCTAGGGCCCGAGCTAGGGCTAGTGGGAGCGATAGGCGTAGCGCTGGGGTAGGCATTAGGCAAGGGGTGGGTGTCGGGGTAAACCTCGGAGTAGGCTTTGGGCCAGAGGTTGGAGTTGTGGCTAGGGTTAGGGATGGGGGTGGGCCTATTACTAGGGGGAGCTGTAGGGCAAGGGGTAGGGGTAGGACCAGAGGTAGTGCTAGGCGTAAGCCTAGGGCGAGGGGTAGTGCTCGGGGTGACCTAACTTTAACCCTAACCCTAACCCTAACCCTCATCCTAACACCAACCCTAACCCTAATCCTAACCCTAACCCTAACACCAACCCTAACCCTAAAACCCACCCTAACCCTAATCCTAACCCTAAACCTAACACCAACCCTAACCCTAATTTTAACCCTAACCTTAACCCTAACCCTAACCCTAACACCAACCCTAACCCTAACCCTAACCCTAAACCTAACACCAACCCTAACCCTAAACCTAACCCTAACCCTAACACCAACTCTAAACCCTAACCCTAACCCTAAACCCTAATCCTAACCCTAACCCTAACCCTAACCCTAATTCTAACCCTAACAAGAGCAAAGTGTACTGGTCAGCGACGGGCAAGTTCTAGGCCTCGGACTAGAGGGAGCCATGGGCGTTGGTCTAGGGCCCGAGCTAGGGCTAGTGGGAGCGGTAGGCGTAGCGCTGGGGTAGGCATAGGGCAAGGGGTGGGTGTCGAGTTAAACCTCGGAGTAGTCCTAGGGCCAGGAGTGGGAGCTGTGGCTAGGGGTAGGGATGGGGGTGGGCCTATAATCACGAGGAGCTGTAGGGCCACGGGTAGGGGTAGGACCAGAGGTAGTGCTACGCGTAAGCCTAGGGCGAGGGGTAGTGCTCGGGGTAGGGTTAGGTGAAGGGCTAGTGGTTGGCAGAGGCCCACGGGCAGTGTTAGGGTTAGGGCTCATGTTAGGCCTAGGACTAGTGGTAGTGGTAGTTGATGGGAGAGGGCTAGGTGTAACTGTCACGGGAGGGCTCCGGGTAGTCCTAGTACTCCGAACGGATGTAGGGCTGGATTAGGGTGTGGCTAATGGTGGATCCAGGGTGATTTCGTAGGACACGGGTTAGGGCTCTGGCTATCGGTAGGGCAAGGTGTACTGGTTGGCGACGGGCAAGTGCTAGGCTTCGGACTAGAGTGAGCACTGGGCGTTGGTCTAGGGCCCGAGGTAGGGCTAATGGGAGCGGTAGGCGTAGCGCTGGGGGAGGCAAAGGGCAAGTGGTGGGTGTCGGGGTAAACCTCGGAGTAGGCCTAGGACCAGGAGTGGGAGCTGTGGCTAGGGGTAGGGATGGGGGTGGGCCTATGGGTAGGGGGAGCTGTAGGGACAGGGGTAGGGGTGGGACCAGAGGTAGTGCTAGGTGAAGGCTTAGGGCGAGGGGTAGTGCTCGGGGTAACCTAACCCTAACCCTAACCCTAACCCAACCCTAACCCTAACCCTAACACTAACCCTAACCCTATACGTAACACCAACCCAAACCCTAACCCTAACCCTAACCCTAACACCAACCCTAACCCTAATCCTAACCCTATCCCTAACCCTAACCCTAACACTAACCCTAACCCTAACCCTAACCCTAACACCAACCCTAACTCTAACCCTAACGCTAACCCTAACACCAACCCTAACCCTAATTCTAACCCTAACCCTAACCCTAACACAAACCCTAACCCTAACCCTAACCCTAACCCTAACACCAACCCTGACCCTAACCCTAACACTAATCCTAACCGTATACCTAACACCAAACCAAACCCTAACCCTAACCCTAACCCTAACACCAACCCTAACCCTAATCCTAACCCTAACCCTAACCCTAACACCAACCCTAACCCTAAACCTAACCCTGACCCTAACCCTAAACCTAACACCAACCCTAACACTAACCCTAACCCTAACCCTAACACCAACCCTAACCCTAACACCAACCCTAACCCTAACCCTAACCCTAAACCCTAACCCTAACCCTAACTCTAACCCTAACAAGGGCAATGTGTACTTGTCAGCGACGGGCAAGTTCTAGGCCTCGGACTAGAGGGAGCCATGGGCGTTGGTCTAGGGCCCGAGCTAGGGCTAGTGGGAGCGGTAGGCGTAGCGCTGGGGTAGGCATAGAGCAAGGGGTGGGATTCAAGTTAACCCTCGGAGTAGGCTTTGGCCCAGGAGTTGGAGTTGTGGATAGGGGTAGGGATGGGGGTGGGCCCATGGGTAGGGGAAGCTGTAGGGCCAGGGGTAGCGGTAGGACCAGAGGTAGTGCTAGGCGTACGCCTAGGGCGAGGTGTAGTGCTCGGTGTAGGGTTAGTTGAAGGGCTAGTGTTTGGCAGAGGCCCACGGGCAATGTTAAGGTTAAGGCTCATGTTAAGCCTAGGACTAGTGGTAGTGGTAGGTGTTGGCCGAGGGGTAGGGGTAGGTGTCTCGGGAGGGCTCCGAGTAGTCCTTGGACTCGGAACGGGTGTAGGGCTGGATTAGGGTGTGGTAAGGGTGGGTCCAGGGTGATTTCGTAGGACACGGGTTAGTGTTCTGGCTATTGGTAGGCAAGGTGTACTGGTCGACGACGGGCAAGTGCTAGGCTTTGCAATAGAGTGAGCACTGGGCGTTTGTCTAGGGCCCGAGGTAGGGCTAGTGGGAGCGGTAGGCATAGCGCTAGGGTAGGCAAAGGGCAAGGGGTGGGTGTCGGGGTAAACCTCGGAGTAGGCCTAGGACCAGGAGTGAAAGCTGTGGCTAAGGGTAGGGATGGGGGTGGGCCTATGGGTAGCGGGAGCTGTAGGGCCAGGGGTAGGGGTAGGACCACAGTTAGTGATAGGCGTATGCCTAGGGCGAGGGGTAGTGCTCGGGGTAACCTAATTGTAACCCTAACCCTAACCCTCACCCTAAACCTAACACCAACCCTAACACTAACCCTAACCCTAACCCTAACCCTAAACCTAACACCAACCCTAACCCTAACCCTAACACTAACCCTAACAAGGGCAAGGTGTACTGGTCAGCGACGGGCAAGTTCTAGGCCTCGGACTAGAGGGAGCCATGGGCGTTGGTCTAGGGCCCGAGCTAGGGCTAGTGGGAGCGGTAGGCGTAACGCTGGGGTAGGCATAGGGCAAGGGGTGGGTGTCGAGGTAAAACTCGGAGTAGGCCTAGGGCCAGGAGTGGGAGCTGTGGCTAGGGGTAGGGGTGAGGGTGGGCCTTGGGTAGGGGGAGCTGTAGGGCCAGGGGTAGGGGTAGGACCAGAGGTAGTGCTAGACGTAGTTCTAGGGCGAGGGGTAGTGCTCGGGGTAGGGTTAGTTGAAGGGCTAGTGGTTGGCAGAGGCCCACGAGCAGTGTTAGGTTAGGGCTCATGTTAAGCCTAGGACTAGTGGCAGTAGTAGGGATTGGCCGAAGGCTAGGGGTAGGTGTCACGGGAGGGCTCCGGGTAGTTCTAGGACTCGGAACAGGTGTATGGCTGGATTACGGTTGGTAAGGGTGGGTCCAGGGTGATTTCTTAGGACACGGGTTACTTCTCTGGCTAACGGTAGGGCAACGTGTACTGGTCGGCGACGGGCAAGTGCTAGGCCTCGGACTAGATGAGCACTGGGCGTTGGTCTAGGGCCCGAGCTAAAGCTAGTGGGAGCGTTAGGCGTAGCGCTGGGGTAGGCATAGGACAAGGGGTGGGTGTCGGGGTAAACCTCGGAGTCGGCCTAGTGCCAGGAGTTGGAGCTGTGGGTAGGGGTAGGGATTTGGGTGGGCCTATGGTTAGTGGGAGCTGTAGGGCCAGGGTAGCGGTAGGACCAGAGGTAGTGCTAGGCGTACGCCTAGGGCGAGGGGTAGTGCTCTGGGTAGGGATGGTGAAGGGTTAGTGGTTGGCTGAGACCCACGGGCAGTGTTAGTCTTAGGGCTCATGTTAGGCCTAGGACTACTGGTAGTGGTAGAAGTTAGCCGATGGCTAGGGGTAGGTGTCACGGGAGGGCTCCGGGTAGCCCTAGGACTCGGAACGGGTGTAGTGCTGGATTAGGTGTGGCTAATGGTGGGTCCAGGGTGTAATCGTAGGACACGGGTTAGTGCTCTGGCTATCGGTAGGGCAAGGTGTACTGGTCGGCGACGCGCAAGTGCTAGGCTTCGGATTAGAGTGAGCACTGGGCGTTGGTCTAGGGCTTGAGGTAGGGTTAGTGGGAGCTGTAGGCGTAGCGCTGGGTAAGCAAAGGGCAAGAAATGGGTGTCAGGGTAAACCTCGGAGTAAGCTTTGGGCCAGGAGTTGGAATTGTGGCCAGGGGTAGAAATGGGGGTGGGCCTATGGGTAGGGGGAGCTGTAGAGCCAAGGGTAGGGGTAGGACCAGAGGTAGTGCTAGGCGTAGGCCTAGGGCGAGGGGTAGTGCACGGGGTAGGGTTAGGTGAAGGGCTAGTGGTTGGCAAAGTCTCACGGGTAGTGTTAAGGTTAGAGCTCATGTTAGGCCTAGGATGAGTGGTAGTGGTAGTGGTTAGCCGAGGGCTAGGGGTAGGTGTCACGGGAGGGCTCCGGGTAGTCCTAGGACTCCGAACGGATGTAGGGCTGGATTAGGGTGTGGCTAATGGTGGGTCCAGGTTGCTTTCGTAGGACACGGTTTAGTGCTCTGGCGATCGGTAGGGCAAGGTGTACTGGTCGGCAACGGGCAAGTGCTAGGCTACGGACTAGAGTTAGCACTGGGCGTTAGTCTAGGGCCCGAGGTAGGGATAGTGGGAGCGGTAGGCGTAGCGCTGGGGTAGGCAAAGGGCAAGGGGTGGGTGTCGGGGAAACCTCGCAGTAGGCCTAGGACCACGAGTGGGAGCTGTGGCTAGGGGTAGGGATGCGGGTGGGCCTATGGGTAGAGGGAGCTGTAGGGCCAGGGGAAGGGGTAGGACCAGAGGTAGTGCTAGGCGTAGGCCTAGGTAGAGGGGTAGTGCTCGGGGTAACCTAACCCTAACCCTAACCCTAACCCTAACCCTATCCCTAACACCAACCCTAACCCTAACCCTAACCCTAACCCTAACACCAACCCTACCCTAACCCTAACCCTAAACCCTAACCCTAACCCTAACCCTAACCCTAACCCTAAAAAGGGCAAAGTGTACTGGTCAGCGACAGGCAAGTTCTAGGCCTCGGACGAGAGGGAGCCATGGGCGTTGGTCTAGGGCCCGAGCTAGGGCTAGTGGGAACGGTAGGCGTAGCGCTGGGGTAGGCATAGGGTAAGGGGTGGGTGTCGTGGTAAACTCGGAGTAGGCCTAGGGCCAGGAGTGGGAGCTGTGTCTAGGGGTAGGGGTGGGGGTGGGCCTATGGGTAGAGGGAGCTGTAGGGCCAGGGGTAGTGGTAGGACCAGAGGTAGTGCTAGGCGTAGACCTAGGGCGAGGGGTAGTGCTCGGGGTAGGGTTAGTTGAAGGGCTAGTGGTTGGCAGAGGCCCACGGGCAGTGTTAGGGTTAGGGCTCATGTTAAGGCTAGGACTAGTGGTATTGGTAGGGGTTGGCTGAGGGCTAGGGGTAGGTCCACAAGAAGGCTCCAGGTAGTCCTAGGACTCTGAACAGGTGTAGGGCTGGATTAGGGTGTGGTAAGTGTGGGTCCAGGTGATTTCGTAGGACACGGGTTACTGCTCTGGCTAACGGTAGGGCAAGGTGTACTGGTCGGCCTCGGGCAAGTGGTAGGCCTCTGACTAGAGGGAGCACTGGGCATTGGTCTAGCTCCCGAGCTAGGGCTAGTAGGAGCTGTAGGCGTAGTGCTGGGGTAGGCATACGGCAAGGGGTGGGTGTCGGAGTAAACCTCGGAGTAGGCCTAGTGCCAGGAGTTGGAGCTGTGGCTAGGGATAGGGATTTGGGTGGGCCTATGGGTAGGGGGAGCTGTAGGGCCAGGGGTAGCGGTAGGACCAGAGGTAGTGCTAGGCGTAGGCCTAGGGCGAAGGGTAGTGCTCTGGGTAGAGTTAGGTGAAGGGCTAGTGGTTGGCAGAGGCCCACGGGCAGTGTTAGTCTTAGGGCTCATGTTAGGCCTAGGACTAGTGGTAGTGGTAGGGGTTGGCCGAGGGCTAGGGGTAGGTGTCACGGGAGGGCCCCGGGTAGTCCTAGGACTCGGAACGGGTGTAGGGCTGGATTAGGGTGTGGCTAATGGTGGGTCCAGGGTGATATCGTAGGACACGGTTTAGTGCTCTGCCTATCGGTAGGGCAAGGTGTACTGGTCGGCGACGTGCAAGTGCTAGACTTCGGACTAGAGTGAGCACTGGGCGTTGGTCTAGGGCCCGAGGTAGGGCTAGTGGGAGCTGTAGGCGTAGCGCTGGGTAGGCAAAGGGCAAGGGGTGGGTGTCGGGGTAAACCTCGGAGTAAGCTTTGGGCCAGGATTTGGAGTTGTGGATAGGGGTAGGGATGGGGGTGGGCCTATGGGTAGAAGGAGCTGTAGAGCCAGGGGTAGGTGTAGGAACAGAGGTAGTGCTAGGCGTAGGGCTAGGGCGAGGGGTTGTGCTCGGGGTAACCTAACCCTAACCCTAACCCTAACACCAACCCTAACCCTAACCCTAACCCTATGCCAAACACCAACTCTAACCATAACCCTAACCCTAACCCTAACACACCCTAACCCTAACCCTAACCCTATCCCTAACACCAACCCTAACCCTAACCCTAATTCTAACCCTAACACCAACCCTAACCCTAATTTTAACCCTAACACTAACCCTAACACCAACCCTAACCCTAACCCTAACCCTAAACCTATCCATAACCCTAACACCAACCCTAACCCTAATCCTAACCCTAACCCTAACCCTAACACCAACCCTAACCAAACCCTAACCCTAACCCTAACACCAACCCTAACCCTAACCCTAACTCTAACCCTAACCCTAACCCTATGCCTAACACCAACCCTAACCCTAACCCTAACCCTAACCCTAAAACTAACCCTAACCCTAACCCTAACCCTAACCCTAACCCTAACCCTAACACCAACCCTAACTCTAACCCTAACACTAACCCTAACACCAACCCTAATTCTAATCCTAACCCTAACCCTAACCCTAACACCAACCCTAACCCTAACCCTAACCCTAACCCTAACCCTATACCTAACACCAACCCTAACCCTAACCCTAACCCTAACCCTAACCCTAACACCAACCCTAACCTTAATCCTAACCCTAACCCTAATCCTAACCCTAACACTAACCCTAACCCTAACCCTAACCCTAACACCAACCCTAACCCTAACCCTAACCCTAACCCTATACCTAACTCCAACCCTAACCCTAACCCTAACCCTAACCCTAACACCAACCCTAACCCTAACCCTAACCCTAACCCTAACCCTAACCCTAACACCAACCCTAACCCTAATCCTAACCCTAACCCTAACCCTAAATCTAACCCTAACACCAACCCTAACCCTAACACTAAATCTGACCCTAACCCTAAACCTAACACCAACCCTAACCCTAACCCTAACCCTAACCCTAACACCAATCTAACCCTAACCCTAACCCTAAACCCTAATCCTAACCCTAACCCTAACCCTAATCCTAACCCTAACCCTACAAGGGCAAGGTGTACTGGTCAGCGACGGGCAAGTTCTAGGCCTCGGACTAGAGGGAGCCATGGGCGTTGGTCAAGGGTCCGAGCTAGGGCTAGTGAGAGCAGTAGGCGTAGCGCTGGGGTAGGCATAGGGCAAGGGGTGGTTGTCGAGGATAACCTCGGAGTAGGCCTAGGGCCAGGAGTGTGAGCTGTGGCTAGGGGTAGGGATGGGGGTGGGCCTATAAGTAGGGGGAGCTGTAGAACCAGGGGTAGGGGTAGGACCAGAGGTAGTGCTAGGCGTAAGCCTAGGGCGAGGGGTAGTACTCGGGGTAGGGTTAGGTGAAGGGCCAGTGGTTGGCAGAGGCCCACGGGCAGTGTTAGGGTTAGGGCTCATGTTAGGTTTAGGACTAATGGTAGTGGTAGGGGATGGCCGAGGGCTAGGGGTAACTGTCACAAGAGGGCTCCGGGTAGTCCTAGGACTCCGAACGGATGTAGGGCTGGATTAGGGTGTGGCTAATGGTGGGTTCAGGGTGATTTCGTAGGACACGGATTAGTGCTCTGGCTATCGGTAGGGCAAGGTGTACTGGTTGTCAACGGGCAAGTGCTAGGCTTCGGACTAGAGTGAGCACTGGGCGTTGGTCTAGGGCCCGAGGTAGGGCTAGTGGGAGCGGTAGGCGTAGCGCTGGTGTAGGCAAAGGGCAAGGGGTGGGTGTCGGGTTAAACCTCGGAGTAGGCCTAGGACCAGGATTGTGAGCTGTTGCTAGGGGTAGGGATGGGGGTGGGCCTATGGGTAGGGGAAGCTGTAGGGACAGGGGTAGGGGTAGGACCAGAGGTAGTGCTAGGCGTAGGCCTAGGGCGAGGGGTAGTGCTCAGGGTACCCTAACCCTAACCCTAACCCTAACCCTAACACTAACCCTAACCCTAACCCTAACACCAACCCTAACCCTAACCCTAACCCTAACCCTAACCCTATACCTAACACCAACCCTAACCCTAACCCTAACCCTAACCCTAACACCAACCCTAACCCTAACCCTAACCCTAACCCTAACCCTAACACTAACCCTAACACCAACCCTAACCCTAACCCTAACCCTAACCCTAACACCAACACAAACCTAACCCTAACCCTAACCGTATGCCTAACACCAACTCTAACCCTAACCCTAACCCTAACCCTAACACACACCCTAACCCTAACCCTAACCCTAACCCTAACACCAACCCTAACCCTACCCCTAATTATAACCCTAACACCAACCCTAACCCTAATTTTAACCCTAACACTAACCCTAACACCAACCCTAACCCTAACCCTAACCCTAACCCTAACCCTATGCCTAACACCAACCCTAACCCTAACCCTAACCCTAACCCTAACACCAACCCTAACCCTAACCCTAACCCTAACCCTAACCCTAACACTAACCCTAACACCAACCCTAACCCTAACCCTAACCCTAACCCTAACACCAACACAAACCTAACCCTAACCCTAACCCTATGCCTAACACCAACTCTAACCCTAACCCTAACCCTAACCCTAACACAAACCCTAACCCTAACCCTAACCCTAACCCTAACACCAACCCTAACCCTAACCCTAATTCTAACCCTAACACCAACCCTAACCCTAATTTTAACCCTAACACTAACCCTAACACCAACCCTAACCCTAACCCTAACCCTAACCCTAACCCTAACCCTATGCCTAACACCAACCCTAACCCTAACCCTAACAATAACCCTAACACCAACCCTAACCCTAATCCTAACCCTAACCCTAAACTAACCCTAACACTAACCCTAACCCTAACACTAACCCGAACACCAACCCTAACCCTAACCCTAACCCTAACCCCAACCCTAACACCAACCCTAACCCTAATCCTAACCCTAACCCTAACCCTAACACCAATCCTAACACTAACCCTAACCCTAACCCTAACACCAACCCTAACCCTAACCCTAACTCTAACACTAACCCTAAACCTATGCCTAACACCAACCCTAACCCTAAACCTAACCCTAACCCTAAACCTAACACCAACCCTAACCCTAATCCTAACCCTAACCCTAAACTAACCCTAACACTAACCCTAACCCTAACCCTAACTCTAACACCAACCCTAACCCTAACCCTAACCCTAACCCTAACCCTATACCTAACTCCAACCCTAACCCTAACCCTAACCCTAACCCTAACACCAACCCTAACCCTAACCCTAACCCTAACCCTAACCCTAACACCAACCCTAACCCTAATCCTAACCCTAACCCTAACCCTAACCCTAACCCTAACACCAGCCCTAACCCTAACCCTAAAGTTGACCCTAACCCTAAACCTAACACCAACCCTAACCCTAACCCTAACCCTAACCCTAACACCAATCTAACCCTAACCCTAACCCTAAACCCTAATCCTAACCCTAACCCTAACCCTAATCCTAACCCTAACCCTACAAGGGCAAGGTGTACTGGTCAGCGACGGGCAAGTTCTAGGCCTCGGACTAGAGGGAGCCATGGGCGTTGGTCAAGGGTCCGAGCTAGGGCTAGTGAGAGCAGTAGGCGTAGCGCTGGGGTAGGCATAGGGCAAGGGGTGGGTGTCGAGGATAACCTCGGAGTAGGCCTAGGGCCAGGAGTGTGAGCTGTGGCTAGGGGTAGGGATGGGGGTGGGCCTATAAGTAGGGGGAGCTGTAGAACCAGGGGTAGGGGTAGGACCAGAGGTAGTGCTAGGCGTAAGCCTAGGGCGAGGGGTAGTACTCGGGGTAGGGTTAGGTGAAGGGCCAGTGGTTGGCAGAGGCCCACGGGCAGTGTTAGGGTTAGGGCTCATGTTAGGTTTAGGACTAGTGGTAGTGGTAGGGGATGGCCGAGGGCTAGGGGTAACTGTCACAAGACGGCTCTGGTTAGTCCTAGGACTCCGAACGGATGTAGGGCTGGATTAGGGTGTGGCTAATGGTGGGTTCAGGGTGATTTCGTAGGACACGGATTAGTGCTCTGGCTATCGGTAGGGCAAGGTGTACTGGTTGTCAACGGGCAAGTGCTAGGCTTCGGACTAGAGTGAGCACTGGGCGTTGGTCTAGGGCCCGAGGTAGGGCTAGTGGGAGCGGTAGGCGTAGCGCTGGTGTAGGCAAAGGGCAAGGGGTGGGTGTCGGGTTAAACCTCGGAGTAGGCCTAGGACCAGGATTGTGAGCTGTTGCTAGGGGGTAGCGCTGGTGTAGGCAAAGGGCAAGGGGTGGGTGTCGGGTTAAACCTCGGAGTAGGCCTAGGACCAGGATTGTGAGCTGTTGCTAGGGGTAGGGATGGGGGTGGGCCTATGGGTAGGGGAAGCTGTAGGGACAGGGGTAGGGGTAGGACCAGAGGTAGTGCTAGGCGTAGGCCTAGGGCGAGGGGTAGTGCTCAGGTACCCTAACCCTAACCCTAACACCAACCCTAACCCTAACCCTAACCCTAACCCTAACACCAACCCTAACCCTAACCCTAACCCTAACCCTAACCCTAACCCTATGCCTAACACCAACCCTAACCCTAACCCTAACCCTAACCCTAACCCTAACACCAACCCTAACCCTAACCCTAACCCTAACCCTAACCCTAACACTAACCCTAACACCAACCCTAACCCTAACCCTAACCCTAACACCAACACAAACCTAACCCTAACCCTAACCCTATGCCCAACACCAACTCTAACCCTAACCCTAACCCTAACCCTAACACAAACCCTAACCCTAACCCTAACCCTAACCCTAACACCAACCCTAACCCTAACCCTAATTCTAACCCTAACACCAACCCTAACCCTAATTTTAACCCTAACACTAACCCTAACACCAACCCTAACCCTAACCCTAACCCTAACCCTAACCCTAACCCTATGCCTAACACCAACCCTAACCCTAACCCTAACCCTAACCCTAACACCAACCCTAACCCTAATCCTAACCCTAACCCTAAACTAACCCTAACACTAACCCTAACCCTAACACTAACCCTAACACCAACCCTAACCCTAACCCTAACCCTAACCCCAACCCTAACACCAACCCTAACCCTAATCCTAACCCTAACCCTAACCCTAACACCAACCCTAACCCTAACCCTAACCCTAACCCTAACCCTAACACCAACCCTAACCCTAACCCTAACTCTAACCCTAACCCTAACCCTATGCCTAACACCAACCCTAACCCTAACCCTAACCCTAACCCTAAACCTAACACCAACCCTAACCCTAATCCTAACCTTAACCCTAAACTAACCCTAACACTAACCCTAACCGTAACCCTAACTCTAACACCAACCCTAACCCTAACCCTAACCCTAACCCTAAGCCTATACCTAACACCAACCCTAACCCTAACCCTAACCCTAACACCAACCCTAACACTAACCCTAACCCTAACCCTAACCCTAACACCAACCCTAACCCTAATCCTAACCCTAACCCTAACCCTAACCCTAACACCAACCCTAACCCTAACCCTAACCCTATCCCTAACCCTAAACCTAACACCAACCCTAACCCTAACCCTAACCCTAACCCTAACACCAACCCTAACCCTAACCCTAACCCTAAACCCTAATCCTAACCCTAACCCTAACCCTAACCCTAACCCTAACCCTAACAAGGGCAAGGTGTACTGGTCGGCAACGGGCAAGTGATAGGCTTCGGACTAGAGTGAGCACTGGGCGTTGGTCTAGGGCCCGAGGTAGGGCTAGTGGGAGCGGTAGGCATAGCGCTGGGGTAGGCAAAGGGCAAGAAGTGGGTGTCGGGGTAAACCACGGAGTAGGCCTAGGACCAGGAGTGGGAGCTGTGGCTAGGAATAGGGATGGCGGTGGGCCTATGGGTAGGAGGAGCTGTAGGGCCAGGGGTAAAGGTAGGACCAGAGGTAGTGCTAGGCGTAGGCCTAGGGCGAAAGGTAGTGCTCGGGGTAACCTAACCGTAAACCTAACCCTAATCCTAACACTAACCCTAACCCTAACACCAACCCTAACCCTAACCCTAACCCTAACCCTAAACCTAACAACAACCCTAACTCTAACCCAAACCCTAACCCTAACACCAACCCTAACCCTAACCCTAACCCTAAACCCTAAACCTAACCCTAACCCTAACCCTAACCCTAAACCTAACACCAACCCTAACCCTAACCCTAACCCTAACCCTAACCCTAACACTAACCCTAACACCAACCCTAACCCTAACCCTAACCCTAACCCTAACACCAACACAAACCTAACCCTAACCCTAACCCTATGCCTAACACCAACGCTAACCCTAACCCTAACCCTAACCCTAACACAAACCCTAACCCTAACCCTAACCCTAACCCTAACACCAACCCTAACCCTAACCCTAATTCTAACCCTAACACCAACCCTAACCCTAATTTTAACCCTAACACTAACCCTAACACCAACCCTAACCCTAACCCTAACCCTAACCGTAACCCTATGCCTAAGACCAACCCTAACCCTAACCCTAACCCTAACCCTAACCCTAACACCAACCCTAACCCTAACCCTAACCCTAACCCTAACCCTAACACTAACCCTAACACCAACCCTAACCCTAACCCTAACCCTAACACCAACACAAACCTAACCCTAACCCTAACCCTATGCCTAACACCAACTCTAACCCTAACCCTAACCCTAACCCTAACACAAACCCTAACCCTAACCCTAACCCTAACCCTAACATCAACCCTAACCCTAACCCTAATTCTAACCCTAACACCAACCCTAACCCTAATTTTAACCCTAACACTAACCCTAACACCAAACCTAACCCTAACCCTAACCCTAACAATAACCCTAACCCTATGCCTAACACCAACCCTAACCCTAACCCTAACCCTAACACCAACCCTAACCCTAATCCTAACCCTAACCCTAAACTAACCCTAACACTAACCCTAACCCTAACACTAACCCTAACACCAACCCTAACCCTAACCCTAACCCTAACCCCAACCCTAACACCAACCCTAACCCTAACTCTAACCCAAACCCTAACCCTAACACCAACCCTAACCCTAACCCTAACCCTAAACCCTAAACCTAACCCTAACCCTAACCCTAACCCTAAACCTAACACCAACCCTAACCCTAACCCTAACCCTAACCCTAACCCTAACACTAACCCTAACACCAACCCTAACCCTAACCCTAACCCTAACCCTAACACCAACACAAACCTAACCCTAACCCTAACCCTATGCCTAACACCAACGCTAACCCTAACCCTAACCCTAACCCTAACACAAACCCTAACCCTAACCCTAACCCTAACCCTAACACCAACCCTAACCCTAACCCTAATTCTAACCCTAACACCAACCCTAACCCTAATTTTAACCCTAACACTAACCCTAACACCAACCCTAACCCTAACCCTAACCCTAACCGTAACCCTATGCCTAAGACCAACCCTAACCCTAACCCTAACCCTAACCCTAACCCTAACACCAACCCTAACCCTAACCCTAACCCTAACCCTAACCCTAACACTAACCCTAACACCAACCCTAACCCTAACCCTAACCCTAACACCAACACAAACCTAACCCTAACCCTAACCCTATGCCTAACACCAACTCTAACCCTTACCCTAACCCTAACCCTAACACAAACCCTAACCCTAACCCTAACCCTAACCCTAACATCAACCCTAACCCTAACCCTAATTCTAACCCTAACACCAACCCTAACCCTAATTTTAACCCTAACACTAACCCTAACACCAAACCTAACCCTAACCCTAACCCTAACAATAACCCTAACCCTATGCCTAACACCAACCCTAACCCTAACCCTAACCCTAACCCTAACACCAACCCTAACCCTAATCCTAACCCTAACCCTAAACTAACCCTAACACTAACCCTAACCCTAACACTAACCCTAACACCAACCCTAACCCTAACCCTAACCCTAACCCCAACCCTAACACCAACCCTAACCCTAATCCTAAACCTAACCCTAACCCTAACACCAACCCTAACCCTAACCCTAACCCTAACCCTAACACCAACCCTAACCCTAACCCTAACTCTAACCCTAACCCTAACCCTATGCCTAACACCAACCCTAACCCTAACCCTAACCCTAACCCTAAACCTAACACCAACCCTAACCCTAATCCTAACCCTAACCCTAAACTAACCCTAACACTAACCCTAACCCTAACCCTAACTCTAACACCAACCCTAACCCTAACCCTAACCCTAACCCTAACCCTATACCTAACACCAACCCTAACCCTAACCCTAACCCTAACACCAACCCTAACCCTAACCCTAACCCTAACCCTAACCCTAACACCAACCCTAACCCTAATCCTAACCCTAACCCTAACCCTAACCCTAACACCAACCCTAACCCTAACCCTAACCCTATCCCTAACCCTAAACCTAACACCAACCCTAACCCTAACCCTAACCCTAACCCTAACACCAACCCTAACCCTAACCCTAACCCTAAACCCTAATCCTAACCCTAACCCTAACCCTAACCCTAACCCTAACCCTAACAAGGGCAAGGTGTACTGGTCGGCAACGGGCAACTGATAGGCTTCGGACTAGAGTGAGCACTGGGCGTTGGTCTAGGGCCCGAGGTAGGGCTAGTGGGAGCGGTACGCATAGCGCTAGGGTAGGCAAAGGGCAAGAAGTGGGTGTCGGGGTAAACCACGGAGAAGGCCTAGGACCAGGAGTGGGAGCTAAGGCTAGGGATAGGGATGGCGGTGGGCCTATGGGTAGGGGGAGCTGTAGGGCCAGGGGTAAAGGTAGGACCAGAGGTAGTGCTAGGCGTAGGCCTAGGGCGAGGGGTAGTGCTCGGGGTAACCTAACCGTAAACCTAACCCTAATCCTAACACTAACCCTAACCCTAACACCAACCCTAACCCTAACCCTAACCCTAACCCTAAACCTAACAACAACCCTAACTCTAACCCAAACCCTAACCCTAACACCAACCCTAACCCTAACCCTAACCCTAAACCCTAAACCTAACCCTAACCCTAACCCTAACCCTAACCCTAAACCTAACACCAACCCTAACCCTAACCCTAACCCTAACCCTAACCCTAACCCTAACACCAACCCTAAGACTAACCCTAACCCTAACCCTAACCCTAAACCTAACACCAACCCTAACCCTAACCCTAACCCTAACCCTAACAAGGGCAAGCTGTACTGGTCAGCGACGGGCAACTCTAGGCCTCAAACTAGAGGGAGCCATGGGCGTTGGTCTAGTGCCCGAGCCTGGGCTAGTGGGAGCGATAGGCATAGCGCTGGGGTAGGCATAGGCAAGGGGTCTGTGTCGGGGTAAACCTCGGAGTAGGCCTAGTGCCAGGAGTTGGAGCTGTGGGTAGGGGTAGGGATGGGGGTGGGCCTATAAGTAGGGGGAGCTGTAGGGCCAGGGGAAGCGGTAGGACCAGAGGTAGTGCTAGGCGTTAGCCTAGGGCGACGGGTAGTGCTCTGGGTAGGGTTAGGTGAAGGGCTTGTGGTTGGCTGATGCCCACGGGCAGTGTTAGTCTTAGGGCTCATGTTAGGCCTAGGACTAGTGGTACTGTTAGGGGTTGGCCGAGGGCTAGGGGTAGGTGTCACAGGAGGGCTGCGGGTAGTCCTAGGACTCAAAACGGGTGTAGGGCTGGATTAGGGTGTGGTAAGGGTGGGTCCAGGGTGATTTCGTAGGACACGGGTTAGTGCTCTGGCTATCGGTAGGGCAAGGTGTACCGGTTGGCGACGGGCAAGTGCTAGGCTTCGGACTAGAGTGAGCACTGGGCGTTGGTCTAGGGCCCGAGGTAGGGCTAGTGGGAGCGGTAGGCGTAGCACTGGGGTAGGCAAAGGGCAAGAGGTGGGTGTCGGGGTAAACCTCGGAGTAGGCCTAGGACCAGGAGTGGGAGCTGTGGCTAGGGGTAGGGATTGGGGTGGGCCTATAGGTAGGGGGAGCTGTAGGGACAGGGGTAGGGGTAGGACCAGAGGTAGTGCTAGGCGTAGGCCTACGGCGAGGGGTAGTGCTCGGTGTAACCTAACCCTAACCCTAACACTAACACTAACCCTAACCCTAACCCTAACCCTAACCCTAACCCTAACACCAACCCTAACCCTAACACTAACCCTAACCCTAACACCAACCCTAACCCTAATCCTAACCCTAACCCTAACCCTAACACCAACCCTAACCCTAACCCTAACCCTAACACCAACCCTAACCCAAACCCTAACCCTAACCCCAACCCTATGCCTAACACCAACCCTAACCCTAACCCTACCCCTAACCCTAACACCAACCCTAACCCTAATCCTAACCCTAACCCTAACCCTATCACTAACCCTAACCCTAACCCTAACCCTAACACCAACCCTAACCCTAACCCTAATCCTAACCCTAACCCTATACCTAACACCAACCCTAACCCTAACGCTAACCCTAACCCTAACACCAACCCTAACCCTAACCCTAACCCTAACCCTAACCCTAACACCAACCCTAACCCTAATCCTAAGCCTAACCCTACCCTAACCCTAACCCTAACACCAACCCTAACCCTAACCCTAAACCTAACCCTAACCTTAAACCTAACACCAACCCTAACCCTAACCCTAACCCTAACAAGGGCAAGGTGTACTGGTCAGCGACGGGCAAGTCTAGGCCTCGGACTAGAGGGAGCCATGGGCGTTGGTCTAGGGCCCGAGCCTGTGCTAGTGGGAGCGGTAGTCGTAGCGCGGGGTAGGCATAGGGCAAGGTGTGGGTGGGGGTAAACCTCGGAGTAGGCCTAGGGCCAGGAGTGGGAGCTGTGGCTAGGGGTAGGGTGGGGGTGGGCCTATGGGTAGGGGGACCTGTAGGGCCAGGGGTAGGGGTAGGACCAGAGGTAGTGCTAGGCGTAGGCCTAGGGCGAGGGGTAGTGCTCGGGGTAGGGTTAGTTGAAGGGCTAGTGGTTGGCAGAGGCCCACGGGCAGTGTTAGGGTTAGGGCTCATGTTAAGCCTAGGACTAGTGGTAGTGGTAGGGGTTGGCCGAGGGCTAGGGGTAGGTGTCACGGGAGGGCTTCCGGTAGTCCTAGGACTCCGAACGGATGTGGGGCATGATTAGGGTGTGGCTAATGATGGGTCCTGGGTGATTTCGTAGGACACGGGTTAGTGCTGTGGCTATCGGTAGGCAAGGTGTACTGGTCGGCGACAGGCAACTGCTAGGCTTCGGACTAGAGTGAGCACTGGGGTTGGTCTAGGGTCTGAGGTAGGGCTAATGGGAGCGGTAGGCATAGCGCTGGGGTAGGCAAAGAGCAAGGGGTCGGTGTCGTGGTAAACCTCGGAGTAGGCCTAGGACCAGGAGTGGGAGCTGTGGCTAGGAGTAGGGATGGGGGTGGGCCTATGGGTAGGGGGAGCTGTAGGGCCAGGGGTAGGGGTAGGACCAGAGGTAGTGCTAGGCGTATGCATAGGGCGAGGAATAGTGCTCGGGTTAACCTAACCATAACCCTAACCCTAAACGTAACCCTAACCCTAACCCTAACACCAACCCTAATTCTAACACTAACCCTAACCCTAACCCTAAACCTAACACTAACCCTAACCCTAACCCTAACCCTAACACCAACCCTAACCCTAACCCTAACCCTAAACCCTAACCCTAACCCTAACCCTAACCCTAACCCTCACCCTAACCCTAACAAGGGCAAGGTGTACTGTTCAGCGACGGGCAAGTGCTAGGCTTCGGACTAGAGTGAGCACTGGGCGTTGGTCTAGGGCCCGAGGTAGGGCTAGTGGGAGCGTTAGGCATAGCGCTGGTGTAGGCAAAGGGCAAGAGGTGGATGTCGGGGTAAACCTTGGAGTAGGCCTAGGACCAGGAGTGGGAGCTTGGCTAGGGGTAGGGATGGGGGTGGGCCTATGGGTAGGGGGAGCTGTAGGGGCAGGGGTAGGGGTAGGACCAGAGGTAGTGCTAGGCGTAGGCCTAGGGCGAGGGGTAGTGCTCGGGGTAACCTAAACGTAACCCTAACCCTAACCCTAACACTAACCCTAACCATATCACCAACCCTAACCCTAACCCTAACATTAACCCTAACCCTAAACCTAACACCAATCCTAACCCTAACCCTAACCCTAACCCTAACACCAACCCTAACCCTAACCCTAACCCTAAACCCTAACCCTAACCCTAACCCTAACCCTAACCCTAACAAGGGCAAGGTGTACTGGTCAGCGACGGGCAAGTTCTAGGTCTCGGACGAGAGGGAGCCATGGGCGTTGGTCTAGGGCCCGAGCTAGGGCTAGTCAAGCGGTAGGCGTAGCCCTGGGGTAGGCATAGGGCAAGGGGTGGGTGTCGAGGTAAACCTCGGAGTAGGCCTAGGGCCAGGAGTGGGAGCTGTGTCTAGGGGTAGGGATGAAGGTGGGCCTATAAGTAGGAAGAGTTGTAGGGCCAGAAGTAGGGGTAGGACAAGAGGTAGTGCTAAGCGTAAGCCTAGGGCGAAAGGTAGTGCTCGGAGTAGGGTTAGGTGAAGGGCTAGTGGTTGGCAGAGGCTCACGGGCAGTGTTAGGGTTAGGGCTTATGTTAGGCCTAGGACTAGTGGTAGTGGTAGGGGATGGCCGAGGGCTAGGGGTAACTGTCACGGGAGGGCTCCGGGTAGTCCTAGGACTCCGAACGGATGTAGGGCTGGATTAGGGTGTGGTAAGGATGAGTCCAGGGTGATTTCGTAGGACACGGGTTACTGAACTGGCTAACGGTAGGGCAAGGTGTACTGGTCGGCCTCGGGCAAGTGGTAGGCCTCTGACTAGATGAGCACTGGGCGTTGGTCTAGGGCCCGAGCTAGGGCTAGTGGGAATGATAGGCGTAGCGCTGGGGTAGGCATAGGGCAAGGGGTGGGTGTCAAGGTAAACCTCAAAGTAGGCTTTGGCCCAGGAGTTGGAGTTTTGGCTAGGGGTAGGGATGGGGGTGGGCCCATGGGTAGCGGGAGCTGAGGGCCAGGGGTAGCGGTAGGACCAGAGGTAGTGCTAGGCGTAGGCCTAGGGCGAGGGGTAGTGCTCGGGGTAACCTAACCCTAACCCTAACCCTAATACTAACCCTAACCCTAACCCTAACCATAACACCAATCCTAACCCTAAGCGTAACCCTAACCCTAACCCTAACCCTAACACCAACCCTAACCCTAACCCTAACCCTAACGCTAACACCAACCCTAACCCTAACCCTAACTCTAACCCTAACCCTAACCCTATGCCTAACACCAACCCTAACCCTAACCCTAACCCTAAACCTAAACCTAACACCAACCCTAACCCTAATCCTAACCCTAACCCTAAACTAACCCTAACACTAACTCTAACCCTAACCGTAACTCTAACACCAACCCTAACCCTAACCCTAACCCTAACCCTAACCCTATACCTAACACCAACCCTAACCCTAACCCTAACCCTAACACCAACCCTAACCCTAACCCTAACCCTAACCCTAACCCTAACACCAACCCTAACCCTAATCCTAACCCTAACCCTAAACTAACCCTAACACTAACCCTAACCCTAACACTAACCCTAACACCAACCCTAACCCTAACCCTAACCCTAACCCCAACCCTAACACCAACCCTAACCCTAATCCTAACCCTAACCCTAACCCTAACACCAACCCTAACCCTAACCCTAACCCTAACCCTAACCCTAACACCAACCCTAACCCTAACCCTAACTCTAACCCTAACCCTAACCCTATGCCTAACACCAACCCTAACCCTAACCCTAACCCTAACCCTAAACCTAACACCAACCCTAACCCTAATCCTAACCTTAACCCTAAACTAACCCTAACACTAACCCTAACCGTAACCCTAACTCTAACACCAACCCTAACCCTAACCCTAACCCTAACCCTAAGCCTATACCTAACACCAACCCTAACCCTAACCCTAACCCTAACACCAACCCTAACACTAACCCTAACCCTAACCCTAACCCTAACACCAACCCTAACCCTAATCCTAACCCTAACCCTAACCCTAACCCTAACACCAACCCTAACCCTAACCCTAACCCTATCCCTAACCCTAAACCTAACACCAACCCTAACCCTAACCCTAACCCTAACCCTAACACCAACCCTAACCCTAACCCTAACCCTAAACCCTAATCCTAACCCTAACCCTAACCCTAACCCTAACCCTAACCCTAACAAGGGCAAGGTGTACTGGTCGGCAACGGGCAAGTGATAGGCTTCGGACTAGAGTGAGCACTGGGCGTTGGTCTAGGGCCCGAGGTAGGGCTAGTGGGAGCGGTAGGCATAGCGCTGGGGTAGGCAAAGGGCAAGAAGTGGGTGTCGGGGTAAACCACGGAGTAGGCCTAGGACCAGGAGTGGGAGCTGTGGCTAGGAATAGGGATGGCGGTGGGCCTATGGGTAGGAGGAGCTGTAGGGCCAGGGGTAAAGGTAGGACCAGAGGTAGTGCTAGGCGTAGGCCTAGGGCGAAAGGTAGTGCTCGGGGTAACCTAACCGTAAACCTAACCCTAATCCTAACACTAACCCTAACCCTAACACCAACCCTAACCCTAACCCTAACCCTAACCCTAAACCTAACAACAACCCTAACTCTAACCCAAACCCTAACCCTAACACCAACCCTAACCCTAACCCTAACCCTAAACCCTAAACCTAACCCTAACCCTAACCCTAACCCTAAACCTAACACCAACCCTAACCCTAACCCTAACCCTAACCCTAACCCTAACACTAACCCTAACACCAACCCTAACCCTAACCCTAACCCTAACCCTAACACCAACACAAACCTAACCCTAACCCTAACCCTATGCCTAACACCAACGCTAACCCTAACCCTAACCCTAACCCTAACACAAACCCTAACCCTAACCCTAACCCTAACCCTAACACCAACCCTAACCCTAACCCTAATTCTAACCCTAACACCAACCCTAACCCTAATTTTAACCCTAACACTAACCCTAACACCAACCCTAACCCTAACCCTAACCCTAACCGTAACCCTATGCCTAAGACCAACCCTAACCCTAACCCTAACCCTAACCCTAACCCTAACACCAACCCTAACCCTAACCCTAACCCTAACCCTAACCCTAACACTAACCCTAACACCAACCCTAACCCTAACCCTAACCCTAACACCAACACAAACCTAACCCTAACCCTAACCCTATGCCTAACACCAACTCTAACCCTAACCCTAACCCTAACCCTAACACAAACCCTAACCCTAACCCTAACCCTAACCCTAACATCAACCCTAACCCTAACCCTAATTCTAACCCTAACACCAACCCTAACCCTAATTTTAACCCTAACACTAACCCTAACACCAAACCTAACCCTAACCCTAACCCTAACAATAACCCTAACCCTATGCCTAACACCAACCCTAACCCTAACCCTAACCCTAACACCAACCCTAACCCTAATCCTAACCCTAACCCTAAACTAACCCTAACACTAACCCTAACCCTAACACTAACCCTAACACCAACCCTAACCCTAACCCTAACCCTAACCCCAACCCTAACACCAACCCTAACCCTAACTCTAACCCAAACCCTAACCCTAACACCAACCCTAACCCTAACCCTAACCCTAAACCCTAAACCTAACCCTAACCCTAACCCTAACCCTAAACCTAACACCAACCCTAACCCTAACCCTAACCCTAACCCTAACCCTAACACTAACCCTAACACCAACCCTAACCCTAACCCTAACCCTAACCCTAACACCAACACAAACCTAACCCTAACCCTAACCCTATGCCTAACACCAACGCTAACCCTAACCCTAACCCTAACCCTAACACAAACCCTAACCCTAACCCTAACCCTAACCCTAACACCAACCCTAACCCTAACCCTAATTCTAACCCTAACACCAACCCTAACCCTAATTTTAACCCTAACACTAACCCTAACACCAACCCTAACCCTAACCCTAACCCTAACCGTAACCCTATGCCTAAGACCAACCCTAACCCTAACCCTAACCCTAACCCTAACCCTAACACCAACCCTAACCCTAACCCTAACCCTAACCCTAACCCTAACACTAACCCTAACACCAACCCTAACCCTAACCCTAACCCTAACACCAACACAAACCTAACCCTAACCCTAACCCTATGCCTAACACCAACTCTAACCCTTACCCTAACCCTAACCCTAACACAAACCCTAACCCTAACCCTAACCCTAACCCTAACATCAACCCTAACCCTAACCCTAATTCTAACCCTAACACCAACCCTAACCCTAATTTTAACCCTAACACTAACCCTAACACCAAACCTAACCCTAACCCTAACCCTAACAATAACCCTAACCCTATGCCTAACACCAACCCTAACCCTAACCCTAACCCTAACCCTAACACCAACCCTAACCCTAATCCTAACCCTAACCCTAAACTAACCCTAACACTAACCCTAACCCTAACACTAACCCTAACACCAACCCTAACCCTAACCCTAACCCTAACCCCAACCCTAACACCAACCCTAACCCTAATCCTAAACCTAACCCTAACCCTAACACCAACCCTAACCCTAACCCTAACCCTAACCCTAACACCAACCCTAACCCTAACCCTAACTCTAACCCTAACCCTAACCCTATGCCTAACACCAACCCTAACCCTAACCCTAACCCTAACCCTAAACCTAACACCAACCCTAACCCTAATCCTAACCCTAACCCTAAACTAACCCTAACACTAACCCTAACCCTAACCCTAACTCTAACACCAACCCTAACCCTAACCCTAACCCTAACCCTAACCCTATACCTAACACCAACCCTAACCCTAACCCTAACCCTAACACCAACCCTAACCCTAACCCTAACCCTAACCCTAACCCTAACACCAACCCTAACCCTAATCCTAACCCTAACCCTAACCCTAACCCTAACACCAACCCTAACCCTAACCCTAACCCTATCCCTAACCCTAAACCTAACACCAACCCTAACCCTAACCCTAACCCTAACCCTAACACCAACCCTAACCCTAACCCTAACCCTAAACCCTAATCCTAACCCTAACCCTAACCCTAACCCTAACCCTAACCCTAACAAGGGCAAGGTGTACTGGTCGGCAACGGGCAACTGATAGGCTTCGGACTAGAGTGAGCACTGGGCGTTGGTCTAGGGCCCGAGGTAGGGCTAGTGGGAGCGGTACGCATAGCGCTAGGGTAGGCAAAGGGCAAGAAGTGGGTGTCGGGGTAAACCACGGAGAAGGCCTAGGACCAGGAGTGGGAGCTAAGGCTAGGGATAGGGATGGCGGTGGGCCTATGGGTAGGGGGAGCTGTAGGGCCAGGGGTAAAGGTAGGACCAGAGGTAGTGCTAGGCGTAGGCCTAGGGCGAGGGGTAGTGCTCGGGGTAACCTAACCGTAAACCTAACCCTAATCCTAACACTAACCCTAACCCTAACACCAACCCTAACCCTAACCCTAACCCTAACCCTAAACCTAACAACAACCCTAACTCTAACCCAAACCCTAACCCTAACACCAACCCTAACCCTAACCCTAACCCTAAACCCTAAACCTAACCCTAACCCTAACCCTAACCCTAACCCTAAACCTAACACCAACCCTAACCCTAACCCTAACCCTAACCCTAACCCTAACCCTAACACCAACCCTAAGACTAACCCTAACCCTAACCCTAACCCTAAACCTAACACCAACCCTAACCCTAACCCTAACCCTAACCCTAACAAGGGCAAGCTGTACTGGTCAGCGACGGGCAACTCTAGGCCTCAAACTAGAGGGAGCCATGGGCGTTGGTCTAGTGCCCGAGCCTGGGCTAGTGGGAGCGATAGGCATAGCGCTGGGGTAGGCATAGGCAAGGGGTCTGTGTCGGGGTAAACCTCGGAGTAGGCCTAGTGCCAGGAGTTGGAGCTGTGGGTAGGGGTAGGGATGGGGGTGGGCCTATAAGTAGGGGGAGCTGTAGGGCCAGGGGAAGCGGTAGGACCAGAGGTAGTGCTAGGCGTTAGCCTAGGGCGACGGGTAGTGCTCTGGGTAGGGTTAGGTGAAGGGCTTGTGGTTGGCTGATGCCCACGGGCAGTGTTAGTCTTAGGGCTCATGTTAGGCCTAGGACTAGTGGTACTGTTAGGGGTTGGCCGAGGGCTAGGGGTAGGTGTCACAGGAGGGCTGCGGGTAGTCCTAGGACTCAAAACGGGTGTAGGGCTGGATTAGGGTGTGGTAAGGGTGGGTCCAGGGTGATTTCGTAGGACACGGGTTAGTGCTCTGGCTATCGGTAGGGCAAGGTGTACCGGTTGGCGACGGGCAAGTGCTAGGCTTCGGACTAGAGTGAGCACTGGGCGTTGGTCTAGGGCCCGAGGTAGGGCTAGTGGGAGCGGTAGGCGTAGCACTGGGGTAGGCAAAGGGCAAGAGGTGGGTGTCGGGGTAAACCTCGGAGTAGGCCTAGGACCAGGAGTGGGAGCTGTGGCTAGGGGTAGGGATTGGGGTGGGCCTATAGGTAGGGGGAGCTGTAGGGACAGGGGTAGGGGTAGGACCAGAGGTAGTGCTAGGCGTAGGCCTACGGCGAGGGGTAGTGCTCGGTGTAACCTAACCCTAACCCTAACACTAACACTAACCCTAACCCTAACCCTAACCCTAACCCTAACCCTAACACCAACCCTAACCCTAACACTAACCCTAACCCTAACACCAACCCTAACCCTAATCCTAACCCTAACCCTAACCCTAACACCAACCCTAACCCTAACCCTAACCCTAACACCAACCCTAACCCAAACCCTAACCCTAACCCCAACCCTATGCCTAACACCAACCCTAACCCTAACCCTACCCCTAACCCTAACACCAACCCTAACCCTAATCCTAACCCTAACCCTAACCCTATCACTAACCCTAACCCTAACCCTAACCCTAACACCAACCCTAACCCTAACCCTAATCCTAACCCTAACCCTATACCTAACACCAACCCTAACCCTAACGCTAACCCTAACCCTAACACCAACCCTAACCCTAACCCTAACCCTAACCCTAACCCTAACACCAACCCTAACCCTAATCCTAAGCCTAACCCTACCCTAACCCTAACCCTAACACCAACCCTAACCCTAACCCTAAACCTAACCCTAACCTTAAACCTAACACCAACCCTAACCCTAACCCTAACCCTAACAAGGGCAAGGTGTACTGGTCAGCGACGGGCAAGTCTAGGCCTCGGACTAGAGGGAGCCATGGGCGTTGGTCTAGGGCCCGAGCCTGTGCTAGTGGGAGCGGTAGTCGTAGCGCGGGGTAGGCATAGGGCAAGGTGTGGGTGGGGGTAAACCTCGGAGTAGGCCTAGGGCCAGGAGTGGGAGCTGTGGCTAGGGGTAGGGTGGGGGTGGGCCTATGGGTAGGGGGACCTGTAGGGCCAGGGGTAGGGGTAGGACCAGAGGTAGTGCTAGGCGTAGGCCTAGGGCGAGGGGTAGTGCTCGGGGTAGGGTTAGTTGAAGGGCTAGTGGTTGGCAGAGGCCCACGGGCAGTGTTAGGGTTAGGGCTCATGTTAAGCCTAGGACTAGTGGTAGTGGTAGGGGTTGGCCGAGGGCTAGGGGTAGGTGTCACGGGAGGGCTTCCGGTAGTCCTAGGACTCCGAACGGATGTGGGGCATGATTAGGGTGTGGCTAATGATGGGTCCTGGGTGATTTCGTAGGACACGGGTTAGTGCTGTGGCTATCGGTAGGCAAGGTGTACTGGTCGGCGACAGGCAACTGCTAGGCTTCGGACTAGAGTGAGCACTGGGGTTGGTCTAGGGTCTGAGGTAGGGCTAATGGGAGCGGTAGGCATAGCGCTGGGGTAGGCAAAGAGCAAGGGGTCGGTGTCGTGGTAAACCTCGGAGTAGGCCTAGGACCAGGAGTGGGAGCTGTGGCTAGGAGTAGGGATGGGGGTGGGCCTATGGGTAGGGGGAGCTGTAGGGCCAGGGGTAGGGGTAGGACCAGAGGTAGTGCTAGGCGTATGCATAGGGCGAGGAATAGTGCTCGGGTTAACCTAACCATAACCCTAACCCTAAACGTAACCCTAACCCTAACCCTAACACCAACCCTAATTCTAACACTAACCCTAACCCTAACCCTAAACCTAACACTAACCCTAACCCTAACCCTAACCCTAACACCAACCCTAACCCTAACCCTAACCCTAAACCCTAACCCTAACCCTAACCCTAACCCTAACCCTCACCCTAACCCTAACAAGGGCAAGGTGTACTGTTCAGCGACGGGCAAGTGCTAGGCTTCGGACTAGAGTGAGCACTGGGCGTTGGTCTAGGGCCCGAGGTAGGGCTAGTGGGAGCGTTAGGCATAGCGCTGGTGTAGGCAAAGGGCAAGAGGTGGATGTCGGGGTAAACCTTGGAGTAGGCCTAGGACCAGGAGTGGGAGCTTGGCTAGGGGTAGGGATGGGGGTGGGCCTATGGGTAGGGGGAGCTGTAGGGGCAGGGGTAGGGGTAGGACCAGAGGTAGTGCTAGGCGTAGGCCTAGGGCGAGGGGTAGTGCTCGGGGTAACCTAAACGTAACCCTAACCCTAACCCTAACACTAACCCTAACCATATCACCAACCCTAACCCTAACCCTAACATTAACCCTAACCCTAAACCTAACACCAATCCTAACCCTAACCCTAACCCTAACCCTAACACCAACCCTAACCCTAACCCTAACCCTAAACCCTAACCCTAACCCTAACCCTAACCCTAACCCTAACAAGGGCAAGGTGTACTGGTCAGCGACGGGCAAGTTCTAGGTCTCGGACGAGAGGGAGCCATGGGCGTTGGTCTAGGGCCCGAGCTAGGGCTAGTCAAGCGGTAGGCGTAGCCCTGGGGTAGGCATAGGGCAAGGGGTGGGTGTCGAGGTAAACCTCGGAGTAGGCCTAGGGCCAGGAGTGGGAGCTGTGTCTAGGGGTAGGGATGAAGGTGGGCCTATAAGTAGGAAGAGTTGTAGGGCCAGAAGTAGGGGTAGGACAAGAGGTAGTGCTAAGCGTAAGCCTAGGGCGAAAGGTAGTGCTCGGAGTAGGGTTAGGTGAAGGGCTAGTGGTTGGCAGAGGCTCACGGGCAGTGTTAGGGTTAGGGCTTATGTTAGGCCTAGGACTAGTGGTAGTGGTAGGGGATGGCCGAGGGCTAGGGGTAACTGTCACGGGAGGGCTCCGGGTAGTCCTAGGACTCCGAACGGATGTAGGGCTGGATTAGGGTGTGGTAAGGATGAGTCCAGGGTGATTTCGTAGGACACGGGTTACTGAACTGGCTAACGGTAGGGCAAGGTGTACTGGTCGGCCTCGGGCAAGTGGTAGGCCTCTGACTAGATGAGCACTGGGCGTTGGTCTAGGGCCCGAGCTAGGGCTAGTGGGAATGATAGGCGTAGCGCTGGGGTAGGCATAGGGCAAGGGGTGGGTGTCAAGGTAAACCTCAAAGTAGGCTTTGGCCCAGGAGTTGGAGTTTTGGCTAGGGGTAGGGATGGGGGTGGGCCCATGGGTAGCGGGAGCTGAGGGCCAGGGGTAGCGGTAGGACCAGAGGTAGTGCTAGGCGTAGGCCTAGGGCGAGGGGTAGTGCTCGGGGTAACCTAACCCTAACCCTAACCCTAATACTAACCCTAACCCTAACCCTAACCATAACACCAATCCTAACCCTAAGCGTAACCCTAACCCTAACCCTAACCCTAACACCAACCCTAACCCTAACCCTAACCCTAACGCTAACACCAACCCTAACCCTAACCCTAACTCTAACCCTAACCCTAACCCTATGCCTAACACCAACCCTAACCCTAACCCTAACCCTAAACCTAAACCTAACACCAACCCTAACCCTAATCCTAACCCTAACCCTAAACTAACCCTAACACTAACTCTAACCCTAACCGTAACTCTAACACCAACCCTAACCCTAACCCTAACCCTAACCCTAACCCTATACCTAACACCAACCCTAACCCTAACCCTAACCCTAACACCAACCCTAACCCTAACCCTAACCCTAACCCTAACCCTAACACCAACCCTAACCCTAATCCTAACCCTAACCCTAAACTAACCCTAACACTAACCCTAACCCTAACACTAACCCTAACACCAACCCTAACCCTAACCCTAACCCTAACCCCAACCCTAACACCAACCCTAACCCTAATCCTAACCCTAACCCTAACCCTAACACCAACCCTAACCCTAACCCTAACCCTAACCCTAACCCTAACACCAACCCTAACCCTAACCCTAACTCTAACCCTAACCCTAACCCTATGCCTAACACCAACCCTAACCCTAACCCTAACCCTAACCCTAAACCTAACACCAACCCTAACCCTAATCCTAACCTTAACCCTAAACTAACCCTAACACTAACCCTAACCGTAACCCTAACTCTAACACCAACCCTAACCCTAACCCTAACCCTAACCCTAAGCCTATACCTAACACCAACCCTAACCCTAACCCTAACCCTAACACCAACCCTAACACTAACCCTAACCCTAACCCTAACCCTAACACCAACCCTAACCCTAATCCTAACCCTAACCCTAACCCTAACCCTAACACCAACCCTAACCCTAACCCTAACCCTATCCCTAACCCTAAACCTAACACCAACCCTAACCCTAACCCTAACCCTAACCCTAACACCAACCCTAACCCTAACCCTAACCCTAAACCCTAATCCTAACCCTAACCCTAACCCTAACCCTAACCCTAACCCTAACAAGGGCAAGGTGTACTGGTCGGCAACGGGCAAGTGATAGGCTTCGGACTAGAGTGAGCACTGGGCGTTGGTCTAGGGCCCGAGGTAGGGCTAGTGGGAGCGGTAGGCATAGCGCTGGGGTAGGCAAAGGGCAAGAAGTGGGTGTCGGGGTAAACCACGGAGTAGGCCTAGGACCAGGAGTGGGAGCTGTGGCTAGGAATAGGGATGGCGGTGGGCCTATGGGTAGGAGGAGCTGTAGGGCCAGGGGTAAAGGTAGGACCAGAGGTAGTGCTAGGCGTAGGCCTAGGGCGAAAGGTAGTGCTCGGGGTAACCTAACCGTAAACCTAACCCTAATCCTAACACTAACCCTAACCCTAACACCAACCCTAACCCTAACCCTAACCCTAACCCTAAACCTAACAACAACCCTAACTCTAACCCAAACCCTAACCCTAACACCAACCCTAACCCTAACCCTAACCCTAAACCCTAAACCTAACCCTAACCCTAACCCTAACCCTAAACCTAACACCAACCCTAACCCTAACCCTAACCCTAACCCTAACCCTAACACTAACCCTAACACCAACCCTAACCCTAACCCTAACCCTAACCCTAACACCAACACAAACCTAACCCTAACCCTAACCCTATGCCTAACACCAACGCTAACCCTAACCCTAACCCTAACCCTAACACAAACCCTAACCCTAACCCTAACCCTAACCCTAACACCAACCCTAACCCTAACCCTAATTCTAACCCTAACACCAACCCTAACCCTAATTTTAACCCTAACACTAACCCTAACACCAACCCTAACCCTAACCCTAACCCTAACCGTAACCCTATGCCTAAGACCAACCCTAACCCTAACCCTAACCCTAACCCTAACCCTAACACCAACCCTAACCCTAACCCTAACCCTAACCCTAACCCTAACACTAACCCTAACACCAACCCTAACCCTAACCCTAACCCTAACACCAACACAAACCTAACCCTAACCCTAACCCTATGCCTAACACCAACTCTAACCCTAACCCTAACCCTAACCCTAACACAAACCCTAACCCTAACCCTAACCCTAACCCTAACATCAACCCTAACCCTAACCCTAATTCTAACCCTAACACCAACCCTAACCCTAATTTTAACCCTAACACTAACCCTAACACCAAACCTAACCCTAACCCTAACCCTAACAATAACCCTAACCCTATGCCTAACACCAACCCTAACCCTAACCCTAACCCTAACACCAACCCTAACCCTAATC